>NW_004444013.1:10076613-10088571 GCF_000243295.1 Trichechus manatus latirostris
CCGGGCCGGGCCGGGGGGCGGCGGCGCTGGATCCGCGGCCACCCGATCGCTGGCGGGAGATGTCGAACCCCGGGACGCGCAGGAATGGCTCCAGCATCAAGATCCGTCTGACAGGTACGGCCGGCGGGAGGCCCACGCCGCCCCCAGATCCCACTCAGACCCCACGCAGCACCTCACCAGCCCCGGAATTTCCCCCGTATAGCCCTTGTAATATGTCCCTCCCCCAACCGGTCGTTGTCCCAGGACCTCCTCACCCCCGTCAGTGTGCGCCCCTTGCTGCTCCCGGCCCCGCCCCCTCGCTTCTCCCCGGCCCCGCCCCCTTCTCACCCCCATCTTCCTACTCTCTTCCCTCCTCCCTCACACCTGCCTCCTTCCTTCTCCCTCCTGGTCCCACACCCTCGTTTCTCTTTAGGCTCCGCCCCCACCCTTCTCACCCAACCTTCCAACTCTTCTTTCCTCCCTCACACCTGCCTCCTTCCTTCTCCCTCGTGGCCCCGCCCCTTTCCTCTCCCTAGCCCCGCCCCGTTACTTGCTTGCCTCCTAGCTGCTCTCCCACTGTAGTTCCCTCGCTTGCATGCTGGCCCCGCCCCCTAGCATCTCACCATTCCCCCCCCAACTTCCCCCTCCCTTCCCCTCCTCTCCCCCCACCTGCCTCCTCTCTTCTCTCTTCCTCACCCCTTCATCCTTCCCCTGGCTTTCCTCCCTCTTCCCCAACCTGTCCCTATTGGCCCCGCCCCTTTTTCTCTTGACCACGCCCCCTCATTTTCCCTAACCCCTCCCTCGCTTATCTCCCATTCCTGCCCTCTTGGTGCTGCCTCAACACTTTCCTTGAGCTCGAGTTCCTGTCCTACCGTCTAGCTTCTTCCAGTCCTCTTCCCTCACTTCTCCTTTGGTTCAGACCTCTTCAGTCTAGCCCATTTCCTTTTCCTCTCAGGCCAGACCACTGTCTACCCTTGACTCTGCTGTTTCAGTTCGCAGTGTCTCAGCGTTGCACTTGACCATCATCCTGCCGCTCAACACTCTTGAGCCCCTGTTAGGCGCCCCCCACCCCTGTACTGGAGGCTTTGGCAGCTGCACAAACCAGGCTTCTTGATTCACTCACACTTAGTCTTCAATGAAACGTCCGTGTTTCCTACGTAGCTCAATAGTGCCACTTCAAGGGGGAGCGTGCAGCTCTGCAGTGGTTGGGATGTGTGCGAATGTGAACCTCCCTACTGCACTCCGGAGTTTCTGGACCAGTCTGCATCCTCATCTGCCCTTTCTCCCTTCTTTGAGTTTGTTTCCGGTCCACTTCTACCGGTTTAAATTCACACATAAGGCAGCATTGTAGTGTTGCAGATGCGGTGTTGCTGGGGGACTTTCCAAACTCGAATGTTTCCAGTTCTGGAAAGGAAAGAAGAAGGTTCGTCTGATCCCTGTCAGGGATTTTCCCCTCGATTTTTCTTTGTGCAGTTTCTGGCCTAGTGCGAACTCCAAAACCAGTGTCTGGTCAGGTCCTTTCAAACCAGAGAATGAACATTTTGAATACTTTATGGCAGAAACAGGAGCCCTGGTGGCACAGTGGATAAGGGCTTGGCTGCTAACCGAAAGGTCTGGATTCCAAACCACCAGCTGCTCCGCGGTGTAAAGATGTGGCAGTCTGCTTCTGTAAAGATTACAGCCTTGGAAACCCTACGGGGCAGTTCTACGCTGCCCTATAGGGTAGTTGTGAGTTGGAATCGACTTGACCGTAGTGGATTTTGGTGTTTTTATTTTTATTTTTTGGTTATGGCAGACACAGAGTCATTAAAAACAACCAAACTCGTTGTTGTTGAGTCGAATCTGACTCATAGCGGCCTGATAGGACAGAGTAGAACTGCCCCCTAGGGTTTACAAGGAGCGGCTGCTGGATTTGAACTGCCGACCTTTTGGTTAGCAGCCAAGCTCTTAACCACTGCACCACCAGAGCTCCAAAGCCATAAAGTCATCCGTAAAACCCATAAAAACAACTGGTGACTTTCTTTTAAACTAAAAATTCCCTTGAAAGCCCATAGTTGTTGCATGATCCATTTTTTGTGTCAAGAAACGGGTTGTAATTTTTGTTGTTGTTGTTGTTTTTACAAAGATGTCAGATCAGGAATTACTTGGGCCCAAACCCAGACAGACCCTGGTTTTGTACGATCACAGGTGTATCCCATGGATCTTTGCTTCTGGAGAGACATTATCCTTTATACCAGGGCTGGATATGAAACACTTCTATGTAGATATATATATTAAGCTATTTTATGGCTACATAAAAGCCATGTTTTTAACATTGTAAAACTTTAATTATTGACAGCTTTAATTTGGTTCGCATTTACAATATAATCTATAATTGATACCAGATCATTTTCTGTTTTCTTGTTAAAAGAGAAGAAACTGATTTTGTGAGTTTTTGTAAAAATGTGACTCATATTTTAGAAGGAATAAGGTTTTAGTTACAAATGTATGTGTCAGATGCTAGGATATATATATTCTGGTTGGCAGGTCTGGGCCTGATCCTTTTCCTTGTGAAAGAGAGGAAAATTGTTTTTGGATTCAGCAATTGAGATGTCATAGATACAAAAATGTTTTTAAAGAGTTTTTGGATGACATTTGATATTAAAGGATCAGGGGATGAGGAGTATTCTTTCCAAAGCACCTTTTCCCTTTCCCCCTAGTTGTTAACTGCTGTGGAGTTGGCCCCCAACTCATGGTGACCCCATGCACGACAGAATGGAATGAAACAATGCCCGGTCCTGTTGCAGCCACATGATTGTAGATTGAACTGTTGTGATCCATGGGGTTTTTGTTGGCTGATTTCAGAAGTAAACTGCCAGACCTTTCTTCCTAGTCCATCTCAGTCTGGAAGCTCTGCTGAAACCTGTTCAGCATCATAGCAACACTCAGACCTCCACTGACGGATGGGTGGTGGCTGTGCGTGAGGTTCCCTAGCCGGGAATCAAACCTGGGTCTTTCGAGAATTCTTCCACTGAACCACCACTGCCCCTTTCCCACTAGTGGATACGATGAATGGATCTGAGAGGATATATGAGTGTGACTGTCCCTGAAACAGGATCTGGAGCTTAGTGGTGATTGCAGAACATATGTGTTGACAGTTGTCTATTGAATATTAATTTATGTGGAAATGTTGGAACAAACTGTTTTATTTGAAGATAGAATAGGTTTCGGCCTAATTTTTAAGGTTGCTATGGGAAGTTTGAAATCTCTTCACTTTTGGCATATTGTATAGCTATTTCTCAAAAGTAGAATGCTTTTGTTACAGGTTTCAGAGATTTTTCCCATGTGTGGTATTTGAAAATATGACTTTAAAGTTAGGGATATTCTAACCAGTCAGTGAATACCACACAGAGCATAATTAAATGCAAAATATAAAGACACTGGAGTTATAAAAGAACATTTAAAACTTTTGGATACACAGTTGTATTTAGTTGTGAGTTGTTGTTTTGTGCCATCAAGTCTATTCTGTATGGACAGAGTAATCTTTACATAAGCAGATTGCCAGGTTTTTTCTCTGAAGGAGCAGCGGGTGAGTTCAAACCATCGACCTTTCAGTTAGCAGCCAAGTGCTTCATCGCTGCACCAGCAGGGCACCTTTGGTTGTGGGTAGAGCATTAGATTTAAAGTTAGGAGGCTTGGATTCTGGTCAGATCTACCATTAACTGCATGATGTGGAACATATTATTTAACCTTCTGGGTCTCAGTTTTCTCATATATAAAATGAGATTTCAACCCTCATTGTACCATTCTTTGATTCTGCTTTTCTTTCACGGGATTCATCAATTTGTCTACCTACTTATCCAAATTACTGTGGGGCACTTAACGCTTTGTGTTGTTAAGTCTCAATCCTGATATTCAGAAATTTGTGTTAAAGCATGGCACTTGTGCTTGATTTATTAATTTTGCATATTGATTACGTTTATGATTTTCTTTGAACCTGTTTTTTTCCTGAAAATTATTGGATACTATGATGTTGAACAGCTTTATAAACTTGGCTAAGCAGTAGAAGAATGTTTGATTCTTTATATTTAAAAGGATGTAACTTTAATGAATGTAGTATTTTAGCAGGAAAATAGTTTTTAAATACTTTCAGTAGGTTTTTTAGTTGTAATATATGCAAAATCAAGGGATCTTTGCTAAAGAGCATTATCTTGGAGACATTTTAGAACTCGCTGGCAAGCCAAACACTTTGGGAACATTTTGATTTTAAGTTCAAGCAGGATTTGCAAAAAACTTTGTTCTTATGTGGTACACAGATGAATCCCAGGTATATTATTGTGGCCACTTTGGGTTAAAGAATGGAATTTTGTACTCTAAGGATTCCACATTGCTCTTTGAAAAAATTAAATTTTACTCTCATGTTAACCAGTTAGTTGAAATACCAAATACCTAAACTTTCTTACGCTTTTGTGCCTTCAAATATTCTCAGACTTCCTTGTGCCTTTGTATCGCTTGGAGTGTGAGTGAAGAGAGAAAAATTCTAATTCCAAGTGAAGAGGGGGAAGTCGACTTTTCTTGATAGCATATGGAAATAAGAAGGATATTTTTAAAGTTGCGGCATATGTGATGAAAGGCCGGCTTGGGTTTTAGCATCGAGATGATGCTCTTGGCGAGAAATAGTTGTAGCAATAACTGTTAATAACTTTAATTGATCAATAATAGGTGGCCTATTGACTGGAAATAGTTAAGCTTCTCTTAAGAAAGATTTGATAGCTCTTAAGAATGTTGACTTTGTCAATTTGTACCAGCTGAGAACCTCACTTATGTAAGGCAGGCTACACTTGTTTTAACAACTGTAACACAGTTGCTGTGATATGATGGAATAAGTGGTCAGTCTTTAGCGGTGCTCTACATCTAAGTGCATAACGTTTTCCTTAGGGTCTGCTTCGAGTTTAAGAAGGCATAGTCCAGGCACTTTGAGCTTTATTATCAAAGTGTGTTAGATGGGTTAGCTCAAATGCTGTTGCAAAACATACACTTACTTCCTTAAAAAAAAAAAATCACATTCTGCCCAGTACAGGTTCTGTTACCGATTGTATTTGTGATTTGATCACATTTGTGTTGTCTTTAAAAAAAAAAAAAAAGCTTTTTTTCCCAAATTCACATTTTTTTTTCCTTTGAATCTTATTGAGCCATTTTAACTGACTTTACAAATGAAATATTTCATATGCTTTATGAGTCGAAGTCAACTCAGTGTCATCTGGCTTATTTATATCTTCAGATTTACAGTAGTTGTGATTTATCAAACATTTTGGCGAACATGAAAGTCATTTATGAGCCCTGGGTTTCTCCTTCTCTTCCACCAGTTTCGATTTTCTCTGGTCACATTGTCATGTTCTAGTGTGGGCCATTGGGGAAAAGAAGGGGGGCGGGGTCTGAGGACCCAGTTACTTGTATTTCCTCATGAATTAAAAAAAAGAAAAAAAAAACCCATAATATTTCAACATGAGCTCAGTGGTCCAGTTAACTAGACTGGCTGTTTTGTAACACGCTTGTGGGTTCTGGTTAAAAGTTAAAATAGCTGAATCGTGCGTTTTACTGAGTGGTGAGAGAGAAAAGGAAGTTCAAAAAAGCTTCTCAGTCGGACGAAATAATTTGACATCTTCGCAGTGCTCTGAGTTTCTGGTTGAGAAAGCCTAACTTTCAGGAGTCTCATTCGGATGAAGTTTTTGTAATCTCAGAACCATTTTAGAGATTAATTATCTTTAAATGAATAGGGAGTAAAAAAAAACTCCCCCCTCCCCAAACAACTTAAATTGGTGGTTTGCTTGTTTTGTTAATTGAATTTTATGGAGAGAAAGCCCCCAACTTAAACTGGCTTGTCCTTAAGGGCGCCCTCACCCTAGCCGACTAAAACCCGTCAACCTCTCTCGTCAAAGACGAGCTATGTTTAAAAAATCCAAGCACATAGCCATGCGGATGGCATGTCTCCTTTTTAAAATGTTATAATTATGTACTGTTGTGTCTACAGATGCAATGTAATCCATTTATATATTTAAACTAAGTGGAATGTTGTTTCCACATTTCAGGATTAAAGGGAAAAAAAACACCCTGTTATTGTTTTAAAACAAGGCTTAAAAAATGTATAATCAGTGCGTCTGGTGATCTGCCCCGCTCTGTAATTCCAGCTGTGTTCACCTCCGTTGCAGCTGAAAGGAATTCCAATTGGCTGAGGAATGTCAGTAACATCATGTATCACTAAGCATGAACCTATTATACTGGCTGCTGGGTGATGCATTTCAGATGCTTTCAGCTCATGAATCCAACTTGGAGGTTGCTTTCAGGAGTCTGGAAAGAGTGTTGTGAAGCTGTGGGTTGCAGACTGCAGCTTGCTTTCTTTGTAGGTTGGCCATCCACTGGGTCCTCTGTAGGCATCTTGCTTTCTTGTGGGTTAAGCTCAGGAGGCAGAAGGTTCTGTATTTTATTTCTAAGTCCTACAAGTGCCCACAGTGAAGAAGGGGGCATGTAGAAGTGTAATTTTCTCATGCCTCAATTTCCCTTTCTGTAATGGGGGATTCCTGCCTTTTTATAGCTCACAAGGAGCTGATAAAGATGGATGACATATTTTGATGAATAGTTAGGAATTACTTATAGAGTAGCACACTATAAATACAGAGTCGTGGGTTCCTGTTGCTTCTTACTCCTAAATAACCCATGTAAATGATAAAGCTAGTGATGTCCCTTAACCCTGAAGAAAATCCGTAGAACTTGTTGATAAGCACGGGTAAATAATAATCCAAAAAGAATTGTTAAGTTCTCTATGTATTCAGAAAGTTCCTCGGAGAGATACTGTTACAAGCTAAAGCCAGCGTCATCTGTAATGGTCAAACTTTGGGAGCATCCCATTAAAATCAGGATCAGTATAGAGATGTGCACTGTCATAATTGTTATTAACCAGAGAAAGACATCAGAAAGGATAAAACAAAATTGCTGTTATCTACGGTGATATGATTGTATAGCTGGAAAAACTCAAAAGAATCACTTGAAAAACCATAATAAATAATAGAAAACTTTAGTAAAGTAGCTAGCTAGAAAATTCCTCTATGGTAAAAATATGATTAAATCAGTATGCCAAGACAAGCTAGGAAAAACAATTTGCAACATATATAACAACATATATTTATTTGCAACATATGAAAATCTGTTTCCTTAATATATAAAGAGCTCTGAAAATCGGTTAGAAAAAGTCCAATAACCTAATTGGCAAAGGATATGGACAATTCCAGGAGCCCTGGGGGCGCAATGGTTAAGTGCTCGGCTTCTAACCGAAAGGTCCGTAGTTCGAACCCACCAGTGGCTCTGCCGGAGAGAAGACCTGGCAATCTTCTCCCATAAAGATTATGGCCTAGGAAACCCTATGGGGCCGTTCTACTCTGTCATATAGGGTCACTATGAGTTGGAATCCACTTGAGGGCACACAACAACACAACAGCAGTGACAGTGGGCTGTTCACAGAAAAGAAGATGCAAACGGTTTTGAACACATGAAAAGCTGCTCAGCCCTGTTCATACTAAACAAAATATAAACCAAAACTTAGAATGAGACAGTTTTTCATTTAGTAGATTGGTAGTGACCAAAGAGTTTGAAAATATGCTATGAACACAAGGTGTGAAAAGCCAGAACTCTTTTACACTGTTGGTTGGGAATGTAAGTTGATAAAATAACCATGTAGGACAGTTTGGTGCTGTCTGTCAGATACTAAATGCATGTACCCTTTGATCTGTCGATTTTCTGCTTTTAGGAATTTTTCTTACAGATACAGTCACACATTTATATAAAGTCTTATGTGCAAGAATATTTATTGCAGCATTGTTTGAAATGATAAAAAACTGGAAACAACCTAACTGTGCGTTAATAGAGAAGTTGACAGCACCTAACAACAACAACAGTTAAATAATTATAATATAGAGTAAAACCTGTGAAAGCTGGGATCTGTGTAAGGTGGAAACCTGTCAGAGAAGGAAGACTCAATATTTTCCACTAAAAAGAACAAGAGAAATGTGATAAGACTGCACCCTATCAAAGACAGAAAACTTGCAAGACCTGGAAAAACAAGGCCGTCCTGTCGAGTTCTGGCTCTCACAGGTTTCACTGTGTCCCCAAGATGGAATACTGTGTAGTTGTTTAAAAAAGAATAAGATAGTGCTTTATATTCTGGTATGGAACATTTTGTAAGATATAGAGTGAAAAAAAAAAGCTTCAAAATAGTGACTATTATATGCTACTATTTGAGTAATAAATAAAGCAATAATAAGAGGAGAAATTTAGAGATATATTCGTATAGAATATCACTGGAAGGATACTGGTGAAAATATTAACTGTGGTTTCCTCTGGGGAGGAGAACTGAGGCCTGAGGGTCAGAGTAAGAGAAAGACTTCTTTTCACTGTATTAAGTTGGAATTGACTCCATAGCAACTAACAGCAACAACAACTTTTGTACAGTTTTATCGCCTCCCTCGCCCCCTTGAACGTATGTTAGTAATATTTCAACAACTAAAAAATGTTTAAAACAAAAAAGATGTACAACCAAGCACCTCATGGGATTTGGTTCCGTGGTTTGGAGGTTTAGGGTCATGGTTTCTTGGGGCATCCCAGTTAATTGGCCTGATAACATATTTTGTGCTTCTGTTCTACTTCCTACTTCATCGTGTAGTGCCTGGGGTCTTAAAAGCGTACAAGCAGCCATCCAAGGCATATCAGTTGGTCTCTGTTCACCTGCAACAACAGAGAAAGAAGAGTCAGGAACAGGAGGAGGAGATGGAATGTGTGGCTAATTGCCTCCGTGAATAACTGCCTCCTTTGTCATGAAACCAGAAGAACTGGATGGTGCCTGGCTACCATTACTGAACATTTTGATCAGAGATTCCATAGGAGTATCCTGATCAAATGGGGGAAAATGCAGAACAGAATTTCTGGAGCCATGGAGGCTGGATGAACCCCTGAAACTATTGCCCTGAGATAATCTTTAAACCTTAAACCAAAAATATCCCCTGAAGTCTTCTTAAAACCGAGCAATAGTTTAGCTTAACTAGTAGAAGAAAGACCTGCCTTGAGCATTATGCCCTTTTAAGAACTATCTATATTGGATCAAATTGACAATAGCAATGTGAAAGATTTGATAGGAACTTTAGGGTTGCTATAAGTCAGAATCGACTTGACAGCAAAGGGTTAGGGGGCAGTGAGTTTATATTAATGAGGGAGGAACAACTCAGAAAAGGAGGGTGAGAATGATTATACAACTTGAACAATGTAATCAGTGTCACTGAATTGTACATGTAGAAACTCTTGAATTGGTGTATGTTTTGCTGTGTATATTCTCAGCAACAACAAAATAAATAAAATTTAGAAAGAAAAAAAAAAAAAAAAGGAAACACTCTAACCAGGCTATTTTAGAGGTTTCTACTAGATCTAGATTCTGTGATACACTACAATTTGCAACATTTACTGAAAATTTAGAAGTTGCTATGTACATAGGATTCAAATGTCAAGTATTCTCAGAAGCAACAACTGCCCTCAAAAACCAGTTCTTATGGTTTGTTTTCTCCCATCTTTGTCTCATAATGAAAGTTCTGCTGTAAAATCGTCAAGGTAGTTACTTAGAACTGTTGACTCCATAGTAAAAACAAACAAACAAAAATATGTGTATGTATATAAATTTCACTACTTGTCAACATCACAGAGCAGTGATGTTTAGCTCTGTTCTCTGTCTGCCTGAAAAAGATGAAAACAGACCTCCATCATTCTTAGGATCATTGGCTGCCATCCATGTGGCTATCAAATGTAAATGCTTCTTATTTTTATCAGATGTACTCAGATTTATCCTGTATGTACTGATTGACACTGTATATGTCTCTGCTGTCTGAATCTGCAGATGCGCTTGTGTATTGTGGCCACAAGAAATTAAAACCTAGGAAATTTTGGCTAAAACAAAAACAAAAGAATCTACAGCCCTTAACAAAGAAAAGTGTATCTTAGAGCAACTAGTTCATTAGTTGCCAGTAGTAATTGTTTTAAAATCTAGATGTTCTGAAGATTAAAAATAATTGTGCCAAATGTATTTTAAAGGTATTGTCTTATTTAAGGTAGTTAGCTAGTGCTGCTATATCAGAAATACCACAAATGGGTGGCTTTAACGAACAGAAATTTATTTCATCGCAGTTTAGGAGGCTGGAAGTCCGAATTCAGAGCGCCGGCTCTAGGGGAAGTCTCCCTCTTTTTGCTGGCTCTGGGTGAAGGTCCTTGTCTCTTCTGAGCTTCTGCTTCTGGGCAGTCTTCATGTGGCTTGGTGTCTCTCTTCCCCCATTTCTGCCTGCTCCCTTGCTTGTTTAATCTCTTTTATATCTCAAAAGAGATTGACTTAAGACACACCCTACACTAATACTGTCTCATTAACATAACAAAGAAAACTCATTTCCAAATGGGATTATGACCACAAGTATAGGGGTTAGGATTTACAGTACATATTTTTGGGGGGACAAGATTCAACCCATAACAGGTACCAAATAGCTTTTATATCTGTCTTAGTTTTCTAGTGCTGCTATAACAGAAATACCACAAGTGGATGGCTTTAACAAAGAGAAGTTTATTTCCTCACAGTAAAGTAGGCTAAAAGTCCAAATTAGGGTGTCAGCTCCAGGGGAAGTTTTTCTCTCTCTGTCAACCTTCTCATCAGTGTTCCCCCAGACTAGGAGCTTCTCCGTGCAGGACCCCGCCTTCTAGGCCCACCGGGGTAGCAACTCTGCTCCCTCAGCTTTAGGCGCACCATTCTCATAGTCCATCTGAGTGACAACTCCAGCCTTAGAAACACCAGAGGCCACAGCTCCACCCTTTGAAACTCCGGAGGTCTCGGCCATATCTTTGGAGACTGAGGCAGCTCGGCTTCTTGTGTTCCTTGTCTCTTCAGCTTCTGCTTCCTAGTTTCATGGTCTCTCGGCTCCTTGGGCCTCAAGCCCGCATCTGCCCTGCTGGGGCAAGTGTTCCAAAGCTTTGTAGCTCCACCAAATAAGTTCCTGGGGGCACACTTCTCCGCCAGGAAGGCTCCTGTGCACAGACACTCAGCTCTCTTGCTCTGTGGGTCAGCAAGCCTACCTCCACCAATAAGTGCCTAGAGGCACCTCACTCCACTAAGAAGCCTCCTGCGCACAGGCACTCAGCTCTCTCCCTCCAACGCCGTCTCTCGCTAGTCTCCTGGTTCTGCTGCTGCTGGTCTTCTGCCGCTGCCGCTCCTCTATCCGTTCACAGTTTCAAAACCGCTTCCACATTTTAGATATCTGTTAGAACAGCACCCTATTCTCTTGATACCAAATTCTATCTTAGTTTGCTATAACACAAATACTACAAGTGGATGGCTTTAACAAAGCAAAGTTTATTTCCTCACAGTAAAGTAGGCTAAAAGTCCAAATTCAGGGCATCAGCTCCAGGGGAAGGCTTTCTCTCTGTCGGCCTTCTCGTCAGTGTTCCCCCGAGCTAGGACCTTCTATGGTCAGGGACCCCAGGTCCAAAGGACACGCTCTGCTCACGGCACTGCTTTCTTGGTAGTAGGAGGCACCCCCTCTCTGCTCACTTCCCTTTCCTTTTTATCTCTTGAGAGATAAAAGGTGGTGCAGGCCACATCGCAGGGAAGCTCCCTTTACATTGGATCAGGGATGTGCCCTTAGTATGGGTGTTACCATCCTACCCTAATTCTCTTTAACATAAAATTACAATCCAAAATGGAGGACACCCACACAATACTGGGAATCATGGCCTAACCAAGTTGACACATATTTTGGGGGGACACAATTCAATCCATGACATTCTACCCTTTGACCCCCAAAAATTCACATCCTTGCAACATGCAAAACATTCACCCCATCATATCATAGCAAAAGTCTTAACTCCAAGTCCAAAATCCAAAAATTCCTCTTTATCTGTGTAATCTAGAATACAAGTTACCTGCTT
>NW_004444013.1:10088671-10135359 GCF_000243295.1 Trichechus manatus latirostris
CAAAGGTACAATGGCAGAACAGGCACAAGCTAGACATTTCCACTACAAATGGGAGAAACTGGAGGAGAAGAAGGGATAACAGGCACCAAGCAAGTCAGCAGAACATACTACATTAGCCCTCAAGGCTTTGAAAATAATCTTCTGTTCTCTGAGACAATTTACACAATGGCCCTGCCCTCCACACTCTAGGTATCGGCCACACTCTCCAGATTCTGAGATACCTTAGTAAGGGTGTTACAATCCCACCCTAATCCTCTTTAACATAAAATTGCAATCACAAAATGGAGGTTAACCACACAATACTGGGAATCATGGCCTAACCAAGTTGACACATATTTTGGGGGGACACAATTCAATCCATGACAGTATCTAAGGGCATATGCCTGTGTTTATGTGTATTTCCTCGTGAGGAAGATTTCTGGGTCCCAGAGAGTGAAATATTTTGCATACTTGGCTTTTAGGCCTGAATGAACTCATTTTCCCAGGGAATGTTTATTCTGATACTGACACTGCCCCCAGATGACTTATGCTAGCATGATATTATAGTAAGCCCAAACGATTCTTTCTAGATTCAGAAATGTAGTCCTCCTTAGACATCGTTTAAGGTCCTGGATGGCGCAAACAGTTTGCACTTGGCTAGTAATCCAAAGGCTAGCAGTTTGAACCTACCCAGCGGCACTCCGGAAGAAAAGGCCTGGCAGTCTGCTTCCGTAGAGATTACAGCCAAGAAAACCTTATGGAGCAATTCTAGTCTATAACACTTGGGGTTGCCATGAGTTGGAATTGACTCTGGCACAAGATGACAACAACAGACCTAGTTTTATGTAGTGAGTACTTTGAAAGACTGGGATCTTGGCTTCAGAATAATAGTGTATATCATTTATTTGAAGGAGTCCTGGTGGTGCAGTGGTTAGAGTGCTCAGCTGCTAACTGAAAGGCTGGTGGTTCGAGCCCACCAGCTGCTCTGTGAGAAAAAGATGCGGCAGTCTACTTCTGTAAAGATTACAGCCTAGGAAGCTCTATGGGGCAGTTCTACTCTGTCCTGTAGGATCCCTATGAGTCAGAATCAGCTCGAAGGCAATGGATATATCATTTATTTGAAATATAATTTGGAGTTATCTCTGATCTATTGTGGTAAAATATTCTCATCCCTAAAATGAGGGTAAAAATGCTAACTTGTGTAAGCCAGTAATAAATAATTTAGTATTTTTGCCAAGTATTTATAATCAATATTGAGTGTGCTTTGAACCTCTTTAAGGCTTGATTGTTAATTTTAGCAGTGCCTAAAAAAGACATATTGATATCTGACTATATAGAAGTAGAAAAAGTTGTAACCACGTATAATATATTACATTTTTTCTTAGCTCTTTGGGATAAAAATCCCAAGTTTACATGATTGTATTTCCAAATGTATGACATAGAAATTTATAGATTTGAAAATTACTTGATAGCTGTTTGTACATGTTAGTAATACTAATGCCTTATATCTGTACAGTGTTTCATAGTTTCCAAAGAGTTCTCATATACATTTCCTTATTTGTGTTAAGGTATCAACTCAAATACCAACCTCAAAAAAAGCTTTTTTGGTATGGTTTTTTTTTAGGTTAAAAAAATAGCATGCAATTTGTTTTATCCTTTAAAAACATAGTTTACAGGACAGAAAAGGGTGGTTTCTCTTGTCCTAAATGGATAGTCATTTCATGTTTAGGTACAAAAATACTCAGAGGCACACTTAATCCAACTTTAATAAATTTATATGCTCTACAATAATCAATAGTCATGTGCAGGAAAGAGGCCTAAATTTACTCATGGGGCATTTATTTAACTCTGAGGTTTTAGTGAGGCAGCCATAATCACAAAATTAGACAAGCTTTTTTTTTTTTTTTTTTTTTTTTAAGCAATGTAGCCTCTTTTCCTCTATAATTTATTATGCAAAGCTGGAAACCTGACATTTCTGTCCCTCCCAGCCCCCAACATGCGTAGTAGACATCTTAAGTTTGACATTCCAAAACAGTTTTCTCCATTCCTCCCTCCCTAAAAACCTTCCTCCCCAGTTTTCCCGCTTCATTAAATCTACCCAGTTGTCCATGTCAAAAACAAAGGAATCATCATCATTTTTCATAGCTAATCCAACCTCAAGTCCTTTTGTTTCTATCACCAAAGTTTACCTAGAACTTGTCGTCTTCTCTTCATGTCCACTGCCCCCTGTCTTGGTTATCTAGTGCTGCTGTAGCACATGATACCACAAGTGGATGGTTTTAACAAAGAGAAATTTATTCTCTCACAGCCTAGTAGGCTAGAAGTCCAAATTCAGGGCACCAGTTCCAGGGAAAGGCTTTCTCTCTGTGGCAGCTCTGAAGGAAGGTCCTTGTCATCGATATTCACCTGGTCGAGGAGCTTCTCAACACAGGGACCCCAGGTCCAAAGGACGCGCTCAGCTCCTGACACTACTTTCTTGGTGATATGATGTCCCCCTGTCTCTCTGCTTGCTTCTCTCTTTTATATCTCAAAAGAGATTGACTCAAAATACAGTCTAATCCTGTAGATTGAGTCCCGCCTCATTAACATAACTGCCTCTAATCCTGCCTTATTAACATTATAGAGGTAGGGTTTACAACACAGAAGAAAATCACATCAGATGATGAAATGGTGGACAGTCACACAATACTGTGAATCATGGCCTAGCCAAGTTGACACATATTTTTGGGGGACACAGTTCAATCTATAACACCCCCATTGTAGTCTAAGCCATGATTATTTATTGCTTGGCCAGCTGCTTCTTGCCCTTTTTTATTAGAACGTTACTTGCAACCAAAAACATCTACAGTGTTTATCTTTTTCAAAGATGTTAAAAAATTAGTTATAAAAATCATCAGTCTGGCTAATTCTAAAGTAGAAGTGGAAAGAAATTTGCTACTAACATAACCCTTTCTCCCGGCTAGTGCAGCTCATTCACTCTGCTCTCCACTGATCACTTTGCCTCCAGCTTCAGCTCCAGGAGCACTGGTGAGCACAGTCAGGGTGAAATGGAGCTACTCATGGTCAGTGACTTAGGGATGGCTAAATGACAAGTTTAACCATGTCCAAGACACCGTAGTACAACCATGGAGCGAGACCAAGAAACCAAAGTGAAGATTACTATTTGAAAGAGTTAAGAATGGGAATTAAACAGTCATTTATGGCTCAGAGCACATACGACATTCTGTTGTACACGGACAGCTCATTGGTTGCCTCTGGATAACTCATCATTTTATCATCCCCCACTATCTTCTCCCCAAGCTGCTCTGACCCTAGTCTGCCCCATTTTATGGGAAATGACACCACCAGCCAGCCAGTTGCTCAGAACAGAAACCTTCTTATCCTTCTTGCTTCCTTTCTCTTACATCCTCCAGGGGATGTCAGCTCTCACTCGTAAACTGTATCCTGAATCTTTCTACTTCTCTCAATCTCCACAATTACTACCCTAGTCCGGGCATCATCATCTCGTACTTGGGTGCCTGCCACAGCCTCCTAAATGGTTTTCCTGTCTGTGTTTTTTAAAGTACTCATACACATACGGAAAAGGGCAGTGTGCAGTTTGCTGCTGTCTCATTAAACTGAACACACCTGTTAACTAGCACCTAGATAAGTGGTTCTCAACCAGGGATGATTTTGTTCCCCACGGGACATTTGACAATGTCTGGAGACATTTTTAATTGTTACAACTTTAGGGGTGCTACTGCTGTCTAGTGGGTAGATGCCAGGGATGCTGGCAAACATCCTGCAGTGCACAGGTTAGCTCCCACACAATAAAGAATTATCCAGCTCAAAATACAAATTTTGTTGAGGTTGAAAAATCCTGTTTTAGATCTCATATTCTATTTCTTGATCTAGGGTTTCTAGATCTAGATGAAAAGACAGATTATTACCAGTACCTGGAAGACCCCTTCGAGCTCCCCTCCCAGTTACTACTGCCCAGTTCTCAAAGATAAGCACTGTCCTGACTTAAAACAACCTGTTTTTGAACTT
Organism: Trichechus manatus latirostris; assembly: GCF_000243295.1. NCBI lineage: Eukaryota > Metazoa > Chordata > Mammalia > Sirenia > Trichechidae > Trichechus > Trichechus manatus. Next base: position 10,092,680 of record NW_004444013.1, read on the forward strand.
TGAACTTTATATTAATGGGATCATATCCAGTATGTACTCTTTCGTTTTGCTGAGTATTATGTTTGTGAGATTGATCCATATCGTTTTGTGTGGTTGTCAATCATTGTTATGGATTGAACTGTGTCCCCCAAAAATGTGTGTCAACTTGGCTAGGCCATGATTCCCAGTATTGTGTGATTGTCCACCATTTTGTCATCTGATATGATTTTCCTATGTGTTGTAAATCCTGCTTCTACAGTGTTAATGAGGCAGTTACGTTAATGAGTCAGGACTTAATCTACAGTCTCTTGAGATATAAAAGAGAGAAGCAAACAGAGAGACGGGGGACCTCATTACCACCAAGCAAGAAGAGCCAGAGCATGTGTCCTTTGGACCCGGGGTCCCTGCACTGAAAAGCTCCTAGACCAGGGGAAGATTGATGATAAGGACCTCCCCCCAGAGCCGACAGAGAGAAAGCCTTCCCCTGGAGCTGGCACCCTGAATTAGCACTTCCAGCCTCCTAATCTTTAAGAGAATAAATCTCTCTTTGTTAAAGCCATCCACTTTGGTATTTCTGTTATAGCAGCACTAGATAACTAAGTCAATCATTCATTCTCATTGCTATTTAATATTCCATTATGTTTATCTACCATAATTTATCCCTTTACCTCTTGAGAGGGAGTTCGGTAGTTTCTAGTTTTGGCTCTTTGAATAGCGCTGCTTTGAATATTCGTGTACTTGTCTTTTGGTGAGTATATGTATCCGTTTCTGTTGGGTATATACTTAGGGGTGGAATTGCTGGTTATAGAGTAGCATATGTTCAGCTTTAACAAAAACTGCTGAACACTTTCCAAAGTGGTTGTACCAGTTTACATTGCCACCACCAGTGTGTGAGAGTTCTAGTTGCTCCGTATCTTTGCCAACCTTGGTATTTTCTGTCTTTTATTTTAACCCTTTTGGTGGGTGTGGATTGGTTCTGCTTCTACTTCTGCTTTCTCCAATCCTTGTCTTAAATGGCATCCTTAGAAATCTTTTATTTTAGCTTTTTATTTTGAAATAATTATAGAATCACAGGAGATTGCAAAGAAATGTACAGAGAGGTCCCATGCACCTTTCACTCAGCCTCCCCATTGTTAATATCTTGCAGAACTATGGTACAATATGAAAGTCAGGAAATTGACATTGGTACAATACACAGAGCTTATTCAGAGTTCACAAGTTATACATGCGCTTGTGTATATGCGTGTGTGTAGTTCTGTGCAGTTTTATTACATGTGTAGATTAATGTAACAGCCACCACAATCAAGATACAGAGTTGTACCGTCACCACAAGTCTCCCTCTTTATATCCCTTTGTAGTCATACCCACCCCCTCTCCCTATCCCTGACCCCTGGTAACCACTAACCTGTTCTCCATCTAGAAATCTGTTAAAAACGTAAGTCATAACATATCATTTTCTTCTTTAAAACCCTCCAGCGGTTCCCTTACTCACTAGGCTACAGCCACCCTGATCCTTCATCTGTGTCTAAAACATGGCAAGCTTGTCCCTTGTCATTCAGGTGTTAGCCTAAATGTCACCTCCCCAGTGGTGTAGTGGTTAAGAGCTATGGCTGCTAACCAAAAAGACTGGCAGTTCAAATCCACCAGGCGCTCCTTGGAAACTCTACGGGGCAATTCTACTCTGTGCTATAGGGTCGCTGTGAGTTGGAATCAACTCAGTGGCAACAGGTTTGGTTGTTGGTTTGGTCAGGAAGACCTCCCTTCATCCCGTCTAAGGAGCTCGCTATCACAGCTGCTTGTTTTATTTTCATCGCAGCACTCAATGCTCTGTGATGTTTTTGTTTGGCTGTCTTGTCTGTCTATCCATCTAGCCATCTAATCATTTTTATTTTCTATCTCTGCTTTCCTGGTATGTAAGTTCCATGGCGCCAGGGGCTTTGCTGTCTTGTGTACTTCTGTATCCCCACTGAACACTGCTTGGCACACAGTGGGGTTTCCAAACACTTGTTGAATGAAAGAATTACTGACCTCTGTTTTTGACTGGGTTCCCTGACCACACTGGAGTTGGGGCTTGGAGGATGCCTCTTCTGGAGGCAGCATTGTTTTAGTAGGCCACTTCTTGCTGGTATGAGTTAGAGGGCCTGGGCATAGGGCAGTCACAGGCTGCTGTCAGCCAGGCTTGGGGTTTCTTTAATTATGACACCCTAAAAACCTAGCCTCTTTTTTTCTGGGCAATCCCGGGGGCTAGAACCAAAGCCCCAAATTTTCTCAAGGCTAGAATTCAACCCATCTTCCCAGCCTTCGGTTTCCTGGCCTTCTCCTTAGCCTCTCCTTCAGGGTGGTTGGAAATAACAGGTTGAGGAGGGATACTGTTAATTTGCCCCTTGCCCATGGGATGCTTCACTGTTGCATTTTGAATGATGTTTCCTGTTTTCAGGTTGAGAATACCTGACAAAAGGGTTTGGGAGAGACCTAGGGGTCAGGGTTCTTGTGCCCATCTTACCCGGCAGTCTTATCTCCTGCTACATCTACCACTTCCCTGCCTGTCTTCATCCTGCTCTCTCTCTTCGAATCTTTTGGTCCCCCTGTAATGCAATTCGTAGCAGAAAGGGTCTCTTAGCAAAGGCTTGTCTTCGTCTCTTCGCTTGTCTACTCCTTACAGGGCCTTACTAAAATTCTGTGAGAAGTAGTCAGTACATTTCCTTACCTTGACTCTTTCCTACCACGTCCCTTAATGCCCCTGGAAGCTTCGGAGGGCACATCAGGCCACAATCTGGTTGTTTCTTTCTCTGATAATAAAGGCAGATTCTCAGTCTGGGTTAGTAGGGTGTTCATTGCCTTTTGCCCTCCCTCCTTTCTTCAGCCAGTTCCCCGTTTTTGTTCTGCCTTTTATTTACCACATCTCCTGATACCAATTTTGTATTATTTTTAAAAAGCAGGATGCTTTCAGATGTAGGTAGCAGAAAACCTAGCTTAAACTGGATCAATAAAGAATTTATTCAGTTAATTAACTGGAAAGTCAAAAGTAGTTCCAATGGCATGGCAAGGGTCTTGTTTCTCTCCATTTGTTGGTTCTGTAACCGAGAGCCATTCTTGATCTCTCCTCTTGTGCTGCCATGGCTTTAAATCCTGCAGAAAAGTTAAAAGTCTACTTCGCCACCAGCTCAGGCAGAAGTCCTGGACTGAATCTTCTTTCACTGTTGGCCTAATTTGGGTTATATGCCCATCTCGGAGCCAACCACTGTGGCTACGACGATGGGATATTCTGGTTGGACAGTTAGGGCCCATCTTTGAATCTAGTAATGGGGTCAGTCCCAGCCAATATATAGGCCTGGGACATTTGAGGGAATAGGGAAATGGATGCTCGGGAGGGAATCAACAAATAACCTGACGATATCAGTTGCTTTCTTTTAAAAATTCATAATACCAACTGCCTTTGTCATCCAGTGCTGCTATAACAGAAATACCACAAGTGGATGGCTTTAACAAAGAGAAGTTTATTGTCTCACAGTCCAGGAGGCTAGAAGTCTGACTTCAGGGTGCCAGCTCTAGGGGAAGGCTTTCTTTCTCTGTGGGCTATGGGGGAAGGTCCTTGTCATCAATCTTCCCTGGTCGAGGAACTTCTCAGCACAGGAACCCCGGGTCCAAAGGACACGCTATTCTCCTGGCTCTTGGTAGTATGAGGTCCCCTTGTCTCTCTGCTCACTTCTCTTTTTTATATCTCAAAAGAGATTGATTTAAGACACAACCTAATCTTATGTATTGAGTCCTGCCTCATTTAACATAACTGCCGCTAATCCCACCTCATTAACATCATAGAGGCAGGATTTACAACACATAGGAGAATCACATCAGATGACAGAATGGTGGACAATCACACAATACTGGGAATCATGGACTAGCCAAGTTGACAGATATCTTGGGTGAGGAGGGACACAATTCAATCCATGACACCAACCTGTGTATGCTGAGTGTAAGGAAGGTAAAGTTATCATTTAATGAAGTGCTGAAAAAGAAGTATACCTTCTTGGTATTGGTAATAGTGTGAAGCAAAAGGTATATTTTTATAAAAGTGCCAAGAATTTTTGCCAAGAATTAGGAATGGTAGCTCTATATGTGAACTTTTCCCAAGAAGTTTCACTGTTGATTTGTATTATAGAATGTTTCTGGATTTTTATATAATGTTTGATTTAAACAAAATTCAGATACAGATTGTAGGAATATTTGCATTATTTCTCTAGAGGTAATAGTGTATTTTTAAGAAAGAAAATACATGTTATTGTTCGTAAATTGAATTCCACATGTATGGAAAGGCAAAAGCATTTAGTTTTTACATAAGAGTATACTTTGTTATAATTTCAAGCCGGATTCAGAAGAGGACATGGAACTAGGGATATCATTGCTGATGTCACATAGGTCTTGGCTGAAAACAGAGAATACCAGAAAGATGTTTACGTGTGTTTTATTGACTACGCAGAGTCATTTGACTGTGTAAGTCATAACAAATTATAGGTAACATTGCAAAGAATGGGAATTCCGGACCACTTAATTGTACTCATGCGGAACCTGTACATAGACCAAGAGGCGCTCATTCAGTCAGAACAAAGGGGTTACTGTATGGTTTAAAGGCAGGAAAGGTGTGCGTCAGGGTTGTATCCTTTCACCATATTTATTCAGTCTGTATGCTGAGCGAATAATCTGAGAAACTGGACTGTATAAAGAAGAATAAGGCATCAGGATTGGAGGAAGACTGATGAACTATCTGCGATACATAGATGATGCAGCCTTGCTTGCTGAAAGCGAAGAGGACTTGAAGCACTTACTGATGAAGATCCAAGACTACAGCCTTCAGTATGGATTACACCTTAACATAAAGAAAACAAAAATCCTCACAAATGGACCAAAAAGCAACATCATGATAAATGGAGAAAATATTGAAGTTGTCAAACATTTCATTTTATTGGATCCACAATCAACACCCATGGAAGCAGCAGTCAAGAAATCAAACGACGTATTGCATTGGGCACATCTGCTGCAAAAGACTTCTTTAAAGTGTTGAAAAGCAAAGATGTCAGCTTGAGGACTAGGATGCGCCTGACCCAAGCCATTGGTGATATTTTCAATTACCTCATATGCATACAAAAGCTGGACAGTGAATTAGGAAGACGAAAGAAGAGTTGATAACTTTGAATTGTGGTGTTGGCAAAGAATATTGACTATACTGTGGGCTGTGAGAAGAATGAACAAGTCTGTCTTGGAAGTATAGCCAGAGTGCACTCCTTGGAAGCGAGGATGGCGAGACTTTGTCTCCAATACTTTGGACATGTTATCAGGAGGGACCAGTGCCTGGAGAAGGACATCATGCTTGGTAAAGTACAAGATCAGTGAAAACTAGGAAGACCCTCAAAGAGATGGCCTGACACACTGGCTGCAAGAGTGGGCTAAAACATAGCAATGATTGTGAGGACAGCGCAGGACTGGCCAGTGTTTCGTTCTGTTGTACACAGGGTCTGAATCGACTGGATGGCACTAACAACAACAATAACCACAATAATTTGTTCTAAGATAGATGATTACCAATCCTTCCCTATAATATATGCTTTGAATTAATATCTGTTATTGATATTTGGAGCTCTGTATTTTCACTCCTATGGTCATTAAAAAAAGTGCTTGTAAGATATGTGGCTGAGGTGTGAATCCATGCTCGAAAGAATGGCCGGCTTTCTCAGCTCCCCAAGCCCTTCGTTCTGTGGAGGTAGTGAGACTGGATGGTTTTGAGTAGGGCTGGAGGCAGCCTGTGACTTCAGGCAGGTTCATCTCTTAGTTTCCTCAGCTATAAAAATGGGGAAAATATCTGGAGCCACCCGAGAGTGGTGTTGTGGGTATTCAGTGAAATAATCCACATGCAATGTCTGGTACATAGTAGTTGCTCAATAAGTGCTAGCCAGTATAGCTTTGCTGTATGTCAGTAACTCTAAGATGAAATTGACTGGACGTCATACTGTTGTTTTACGTAGCACTATAAAAAGAAACACTGATAATGAAACTATAGCATGTGATCCATTTTAAGATTTCCAAGACGTTAAAATATGAAAAAAATGTGTCTTAGAATTTATGGTACATGGTATGATGACTGCCTCTGGCTTGAAAGTCCTGGAAATTGTTTGCATATCCACAAAGTAACGCCATCTGTCTTCAGTTTAAACATGACACAGTGTGATCCCTTCTTTTCGTTTTTGCCCAAAACTTAAATCTGTTGGGTTTGGTCTCATGTGTTACAATATTGACAATTTAATAATCACTAATTCATTAGGTAGATTTTAATAATGGATTCTATAAGACCCAAGGTAGGCTTGCCAACTTTGGCTATTGCTTTTCTGCAGTGATCTGAAAACACTTTGAGATAAGTTTTGGAAATCACGAATACTGATTGAGTAAACCTATTCTGAAGCTGAAGGCAAGTTAAATGGTAGTTCTTATAACCATTTAGAATAGTGCATGTTATTGGGAGAAAGCCTGCTTAGGAAAACTCCTTGGATATGCGTTCAGTTTACAAAGCATAATGTTGCTATTTGAAAGCAATGTGTGGTAGCTGATTTTCCACTCAACTTCAGATGCGGACAGTGTATTGTAGAGCTTGAGAGATGGTTAGAGGCTATTTAAGTACCAACTTGGTTTAGTAAAACGTTGGTATGTAAATACGCTTAGCATAAATTTAGAAGTCAAACTTGTAAGGATATCATATAGCCTTGACAGAGTGATAATTTCTCTTAGGGAGTTGGTATTTACAATGTTGTGAATGGGATAGTCTAGGCCTGTTTTTTGATATTAATATTGAAATGGATGTGGAAGTCTTTTTGGGGACTTGACCTGACTGTTCCTTATTGCATTATTTACGGCTTACCTCATCAGCTGAATGGCAGCAGGGTTCTACTTTGTTGAAGACGTCCGAGAGACAGGAAGACAGGAACATATGTACCATTGGGTTACCTTGTCATAAACCCGAGGCTTCCCCTGCCACATCTGGCAATAAAGTATTTAAATATTATTGAGGGTGTTGATTATAATCTTGTGGACGACTATCTCCAGTGCATTCTGTATTTTAATGCATTCTGAAAAAGCCATGTTTTCTTTTTGGAAACCCAGGAGGGTCTATTTGCTGTATTTAGTATACAATTCCGCTTAACTGTGCAAAAAATACACTTTTAATTTAGAAAAGGTGTTTTACGTTAGAAAATAGTATGTAAGTTGCAATAAAGGGAAAATTATTTCCAAAAGGAAAAGAGTTCATCAGCGTAATCTCTTGTATTCTTTCAGAGATTTTCTGTGTCCCCTCCTTCTCTTCCTGCCCCCCTCACTTCTGCCGTGCTGGCTCTCGCTATTCTCTTTGGTTCAGTAATTCACAAGAATGATTCATAGAACTCAGGAAAGTGCTATACTTATGATTACAGTTTTATTATAGGAAAAAGGATATAAATGAAGAGACATGTAGGGCGAGGTCTGAGAGGGTTCCCAACGTGGAACTTCCATGTCCCAAAAAGGGACGCTCAACCCTCCTACGCACATCAGTGTCTTTCACCAGCTGGGAAACCCATGGAGCTTCCCTGTCCAGAGCCTGTACTGGAGGCTCATTATGCAGGCAGGATTGATTGAATCATGCCCCCTTCTACGGAAGTGAGGTCAGCTGATATCATGAGGTGGTCTTTCTGGCCTGGCCAGCACCCACCTCATTATCATAACCTGTTAGGTTAGGTGTGGTCTGGAGGCCTCAAAGACACTTCAGTCACTGGGGAATTTCCAAGGTTTTGGGGGAAGTTAATATAAATCCCACAAAGACCCTCCAGTTCTGTCTTCTGCTGTGAAATATCCTGAAGCTGTACATTCATATGGTGGGGCCTCTGTCATCCTGGGTCCCTTCTTATCCCCTGTCCCCAGCCAAGCCCATGGTGGACATGTAGTGATGGCAAGGAGTAAAGCTGTCATGTGAATTTGTTTCTACCATACTAGCCTCTCCTGATTGATATAGCCAATTTCTTCTTAACAACTGTGAAATGAACACTTTGAATGAACCCAGTTAGATTATCTAATTGATTGTTAAAGAACAAAAGGATATGTAATAAAAAAAATTTTTTTAATAAACAGATACCAGAGAAATACATTTTACCCCAGTGTGTTACCACTCAGATGTGTAGCTTGTGTGTGTGTGTGTGTGTGTGTATGTGTATTTAAAAGGAACATATCCATATTTGTGTACATTTAAAAGGAATGTATACCAATTGAAAAACAGGAGAAATGAGCACTTTATTTTTTAATATGCCTTGATTCTTTAAAGCTGTTGTTGTTAGATGCCGTCAAGTCATTTCCAACTCATAGGGATCCTGTGTACAACAGAACGAAGTAGTTCCTGGTCCTGCACCATCCTCACAGTCTTGCTCTGTTTGAGCCCATTGTTATAGCTACTGTGTCAGTCTGTCTCATTGAGGATATTCCTCTTTTACTCTGACCCTCTACTTTACCAAGCATGATGTCCTTCTCCAAGGACTGGTCCCTCCTGACAACATGTCCAAAGTAAGTGAGACGAAGTCTTGCCATCCTTGCTTCTAAGGAGCATTCTGGCTGTACTTCTTCCAAGACAGATTTGTTCGTCCCTCTGGCAGTCCATGGTATGTTCAGTATTGTTTGCCAATACCATAATTCAAAGGCATCAATTCTTTTTTGGTCTTCCTTATTTATTGTCCAGCTTTCGCATTCATATGAGGTGATTGAAGATACTGTGGCTATGGGGTCGCTATGAGTTGGAGTTGACTCAGCGGCAATGGGTTTAATTTTTTGGGTCAGGCGCACTTTAATGCTCAAGGTGACATCTTTGCTTTTTGACACTTTAAAGAAGTCTGGCAGCAGATTTGCCCAATGTAATATGTCGTTTGATTTCTTAACTGCTGCTTCCGTGGGCTCTTTAACATTATAGCTCAAAAGTTTTGAATTAGAATTTGAAACTGATTTTCAGTCAGGTTATTTCTAAGGGAGGATAGACAAGTACCAAAGCCATAAACATTAGCTTTACTCGTTTTTGAGCTCAATACTTAAGGATGAGAGGAGTATTTAAGAATACAGTAGTCACCTACTAGGAACTTAACATAACAGTGCACAGGGAAGTGAGACCCTCACTAAACCAAAACAACCTGTTGTCATCGAGTTGATTTCAACTCATAATAACCCTATAGGACAGAGTAGAACTTAGAAACCATAGGGTTTCTAAGGCTAATATCTTTACGGGAGCAGATTGCCAGGTCTTCCTCCTACGGAGCGGCTGGTGGGTTTGAATCACCCACCTTTTGGTTAGCAGCTGAGCTCTTTAACCACTGTGCCACCAGAGCTCCTAAGACATTCACTAGAAACAGTTAATAACAGGAAACAAGTAGCAGATTGAAAAGGAAGCTCCTTGTGGGCTGGAGAAGTCTAATTGCTGGGAGGCAGAGTCTGAACTGCATCTGGAAGGTTTGGATGGTGGAGAGCTGGTGTTCTGGACCATGCTGTCATAGCAAAGCAAAGACAGTTCAAGCAAGAGCATGGCCTGTTTGAAGGTCAGGCAGAAGTAAGAGATGCTGGACAGGGAAAGGGGACATGTGACTCAGCGGCAGGTTTAGGGGTCTGGGCAGGAGCAGGCAGTTGTGGTGAGACATTGGAAAGATTTGATCAGGAAGTGAAGGGATAACATTCTGATTTTAGAGGCCTGCCCTGTAGAAGGGATCCATTCTTTCTTGCTTACAGGGCAGCTCAGGATCTAGTGAATGGAGCAGCTGAGTGGCCAAGAGCCAGGGCCCTGGAGGCCAAGGGCCTGGGTTCCAGTCCTGGCTTTGCCACTTTGTAGACTCTCTTTGGAAGTGCTCAGTGAGTGTTAGTTGTGATGACTGCTGCTGGGGAAGCAACTTGGTAACAGAGCTGTCTAATCAGGGAATAAATTAAACCTCTTCATAGAGTGGTAAGTGTTCTGCTACTGTGTTTATGCAAATAGTCTTTCTAGGGTGTGTTACACGGAATTGTTTATTGAAGCTAAGTTTAGACCAAAAGGTCTACAAAAGTTTCTTTTACCAAACATTTATTGAGTAACTGCTGTGTGCTAAGTTGTCTGGCAAGTAGTATACTGGAAATAATGAAGCGGAGAGAGACCAGAGGAAGGAAATGCTGATTGTTTATCTTTTCTCTGCATTGTTACAAAGCTAAAATCAGATTCCTGGTTGGCCCTTGAAAAACCATTCCAGCTAGAGGATATAAGAAGTGTCTGCAAAGCAAGTGAAGTGTAGTAGGTAGTAGATGATGTTGGCCATCTGATGGCCATGCAGTGGATGTTCAGAGGAAAGTTTTGTTAGCCTTTAGGGGAGGATGCTGTCACTCCTGTACCTTGCTGGCTGATTGTAACATACATACTTAAAACCTCCTTAGAAGTTTTAGTTGGAGCCCAGCTGTGGCTCCTCCAGTCATAATGATAAATTGGTATTTGTGTAGTGATTTTTCATATTTCTTTCTTCTTCTTCTTTTTTTTTAACAGTTGGGGAGTGTTTAAAATCTTTTTTGTGGGATTAGTAGGTCAACACTAAAGAGCACAGGAGGGATTGCTTGAGCTGGGCGGCAGATCCTGTGGAAGCTGCTGTTGGGTTTCCCTCCTCTTAGTTCTGTCCCAGGAGTCCCTGGGGGTGCAAACAATTAATGTCCTCCACTGTTAACCGAAAGGTTAGAAGTTTGAGTCCACCCAGAGGTACCTCAGAAGAAAGGCCTGGCAATCTATTCTGAAAAATCAGCCATTGAAAACCCTACGGAGCATGGTTCTATGCTGGTACACATGGGGTTGCGATGAGTTGGAATCCACTCGACGACAACTGGGGCAGTCTGTTCTGGATCACTTACGCTGGTGCTGTGCAACCCTTTCAATGCCTCAGACTTCTAGAACGAGACTCTGCCAAGTTCTAGCTTTAAAGCTTCAGTGTTAGCGCATCATTCTTTGGGGGCACCTCTTCTGTCCTTTGGCTTTTCTATGAAAACTAGGTCAGGTTTGCAAACTCTATACTGTAGAATTCTAAGGTGAATGCTGTGGTTAGAGTATGGGTTTTATTGTACATCTAACCTGGGTTTGAATTCCATCTTCGCTGCTCAGCAGCTGGATGACTTTGGTAATAATAAAAATATTTGTCAATTATTGAAGCTTGTACTGTTTGCCAGGGAGGCACTATGCTGGGTGCTTTTCATGAATTATCATATTTCCGCCTCTCAATACACTTTGGTACTATTCTTGTCTCCAGTTTAGAGACACAATGGCGTGTAGTGAGTCAGCCGACCCAGTTCCACCACATACCAGAGGCCTTGAGAAATCACACCTTTTATCTCTAAGGCTCAGACCATACCTACCTCATAAGATTGTTGCAAGGAATTAATGAAGTAACTTGGTATCCAGCATATGGTAGGATCTAGCTTGCATCAAGCTTCACTGAGAGTATTGTGTAAGTGGGCTAAAGTTGAACAGTTTTGTGAAGTTACTTGGCTTCTTACTTTGTAAGTTGGTGTAAAGATTGTTTCTGAATCTAGTTCTTTTCTTTCTTGTCTCCAAATTAAACTCTTACCATCATTCATATGGAAGCTCCCATGTTCAATCAGTGACCTTCCCAGAAAGTAATTAAATTAGTTCAAGGGTTGTTATATGGAGAGAGAAAATGGCACTAGCTTTTCTGAGACATGGATGAGTAACAGTATGAAAGGGAAAGAGAATATTTGTTCTCCCCAAATGCCCACCTCCTCTTGTCAACCTAATATGTATTTCTTATTGCTCTTTCCAACTTGGCCTACACTCCTATGGGTTATGTACAAAAAATCAGAATAAACTTGGCCTTATTATTAATTATTGCATACATGTTTTTGAAATGTTACTCTGTCATTGTGGTTCCGCTAAAATGTAAAAAAAAAAAAATTTCAGTGACTTCCAAAAGTTTGGTTTCGGCTAGCCTTGTGCTGTGTGTCTCTGTGGCTTGGTCCTCAGGCCTTGCCACTACTGTCTCTCTGTAACAGAACTTTGCTTTATAGTCCATTTGGTTTCATGACGCTCTTGTCACCTTGAGATAGAGCATTTTGTGGTTCTGATTAATCAGCCTTTGAACAAATTAACCAAGTTTTGGAGAGAACTTGCTAGCACAGATAATTATTGGGTCTTGGAGACATTTTGAACAGTACCCAAATACAACACCAGTAGCTGTCCAAAAGACGTAAGAGACATGATGTGAAATTATGATTGTGTTTAAAAATGCTCCACAGAGCGGCTGATTGAGTTGGGCTTTTAGTAGTGCAGGGTCAAGGGTACAAACATTTCAAAAATGCAAAAAATAGGTCTTGCTGGTTGTTTTTGTTGTGTCCAGTGACATTTGTTGCTGACAGCATCACGCAGCTATCGAGGTGGCGGAGGGAAGGGAACACACGCAGTGGCGCACAAATGGTGGCTACTCTTCGTCTCACCACCCCGATTCCTGCAGGGAGTGCTGCTGGGGCTTCAGTGAACAAGTTTCCCCCTGAAGGCCGAGGAGCTTGGCCTTGGGTGTGGAGCGTCCCTCCACCATTTGTATCATTTCCAGACGGCTATGATTTTATCTCTCAGCAATGTTCCAGGAGGTTTTAGTGAAAATATAAAACTGCCAAATGGCCTGTCAAACTGAGTTTGAGAAGAGACCTCTTGGGAAAGGACAAACCGAGTATTCTAAGTGGTCTACGATCCCAAGCATTTCCTGGGCTGAGTGTTTATCAAGTCTGAGCTGTGCTTCCAAACTAAGCTTGAGAAGAATCTGGGAATGTTTCCCGGCTGATTGGGGGTGGGGAGAAAAGGATGCAAGGCTTCAAGAACAGAGAGAATGTCTCTCTTCTTTTTATCTCTCCCACAATTATCTATTGAAATCTGTCTGCAGATACAACTTGCAAAATAGAACCAGCCTTGGCCTATGAATTTCTAATTTAGAAATTGTATAAAGTATTTTAAATTTTATTTCAGGAATGGATTGGTAAGGTTAGATTTTAAATGGATCTGCCCTACTCTTCAAGGTTAAAAAAAAGAAAAATGCACAGAAAATAGCGTTATCTTCCTGTTAATTTTCATTGATCTCAAGTCCATAAGTTTTTTTTTTTTTTTTGCTGTAACTTCTATCATCTCAGAGTTCAAGGCCTAAATTGAGACATTTAGGAAGAAGCAGGGTTGAGGAAATGGTTGTTGTTAGTTGCCATTGAGCTGTCTCTGACTCATGGCAGCCCCGTGTACAACAGAATAAAAAGTTGCTGGATCCTGTGCCATCTTCATGATCATTGGTATGCTTGAGCCCATTGTCGTGGCCGCTGTTTATTTTGAGTGCCTTCCAACCTAGGGCACTTACCTTCTAGCACTATATCAGATGTTCGTTTTTCTTTTTTTTTTTTGGAAAACATTCTGATGTTATTCTGTTGTGATCTGTAGGGTTTTATTTGGCTAATATTTGGAAGTAGATTGCCAGTCCTTTCTTCCCAGTCTGTCTTAGTCTGGAAGCTCTGCTGAAACCTGCCCACCATGGGTGACCTACTGGTATTCGAAATAACGGTGGCATAGCTTCCAGTATCACAGCAACATACAAGCCACCGCAGTACGACAAACTGACAGATGCATGGTGGTACTGGTATGTAAGTAGATGGTTTTCTCCTTCCATCTGACTCAATGTTAGAGAACTCTGTTTTAGATAATATATTGATTTCTGTATCTTGATGCCTTGTTATGCCATTATAGGCATTCTGGTACATAGGGTGGTTCCCTTGTTCTCTTTATTAGTAGAAGTCTTGTGAAAATGATCTGTCTCCTTTATTTCACTGTTTCTTTCTCTAAAAGCTTCATAGGTCACTCACTACTCCTTTATTGAGAATTAAGATGGTGGTGGTGCCAGGAGAAAATCTCTTTGTGCTGAACAGTGCCAGCTTCACTTCCCTCAACTATGGCACATTTATATGTATTTTTAAGTTATTTTCTTCCCTCACTACGCTGCTGTGCATGTGGGTTCCTTAGCTGAAGAGGCTGGTGTTGCTGGTGAAAGACTTTAATCCAAATTTAGATTCTCTTCAGAGGTTTCATAGAATACTTCCTTAAATTAAGTCACAGGCTACAAAAGCTGCTGCTAAGTGGGGCTTCCAGGCTTGTTATATTTTCGGCTTTAGAAATAAAGAAGACGAGGGCAGGAAGGGTGGGCTCTGATTGCCAGCTTGCTCAGGAGGTTCTGCCATTGTCCCCAGAATCGGTAGCAGCTCCTGTAATGAACTTAAAGATTGGAGAGAGGAGTTGCTGGTAACTTGAGAAAATGGAAAACTGTCGCAGGTGTGAGGAGTATGGGTAAAACCAGTCACTTGGCTGGGTTGTGTTGGTGATTACAGGTAGTAGTGGCGGGGACTCCTTTTTGTCTGGCACCTGTAAATGTATCTGGAAACTACTGCGCATCACTTCAATAGTACGTTTACTTTTTAGGGACAGTGATCCAGTTGTAGGATCTCCAGAGTCCAGAGAAAATGTTGAAAATGGGGTGTTGGCTATACTCATGAGTATTTTATGCAGTCTCTCTCTCTCTCTCTTCTTGAATTGTACCTGTTGCTGTCAAGTTTATTCCAACTCATAGCAACCCTATAGGACAGGGTAGAACTACCCCATAAGGTTTCCAAAGCTGTAATCTTTTTTTTTTTTTAATTGTACTTTAGATAAAGGTTTACAGAACAAATAGTTTCTCATTAAAAAGTTAGCACACATATTGTTTTATGACAATGGTTAACAATCCCAAGACATGTTAACAACTGTCCCTTCTCAACCTTGGGTTCTCTATTATCAGCTTTCCTGTCCCTTCTGCCTTCTAGTTCTTGTCCCTGGACTGCTGTGACCCGTTAGTCTCGTTTTGTTTTATGGGGCCGTCTGTTCTTTGGCTGAAGGGTGAACCCTGAGAGTGACTTCATTACTGAGCTAAAAGGGTGTCTGGGGGCCATACTCTTGGGGTTTCTACAGTCTCAGTCAAGCCAGTAACTCTGGTCTTTTTTTGTGAGTTAGAATTTTGTTCTCCATTTTTCTCCAGCTCTGTCCAGGACCGTCTGTTGTGGTCTCGGTCAGAGCAGTCGGTGGTGGTATTTGGGCACCATCTAGTTACGCTGGATTCAGGCTGGTGGAGGCCATGGTAGTTGTGGGCCATTAGTCCTTTGGCCTGATCTTTTCCTTGTATCTTGTTTTCTTCACTCTCCCCAAGGCTGTAATCTTTATGGAAGCAGACTGCCACATGTTTATCCTGTGGAGCAGCTGGTAGGTTTGAACCGCTAACCTTTTTGATTAGCAGCTGAGCACTTAACCACTCTGCCACAAGGGCTCCTTTCTTGAATCGTAGAAAGGATGTTTTAAGGCTTCTTCCAGTATGGAGAACTCTCATCCCTGTCAGTGCCCAGAGGGCCCAGACTGGAGAGAGCCGAATGGAAGGAGGAAGGAGGAAGCCGCCCCACGTTTTCCTGTCCCAAGAGTGTCTTGTGTCCTGAGGCTGCTTGCTGTGTTAGGCCAGCCTGTGACACATACTTCAGCAGGCTTCTTTTATCCAAGGCACACTGTTAACAGCATCTTATATTTGGGAAAGACCTAATTATATTCTTTTACTCTGTATAATATTTGACACTGTTAGATAAACACCTATAGGATCTCATGCCCACCCTCCCCCTCCCGTGTAGCTCAACAACCTTCTCATGAGTATATTTTCGTTATGTAACTCCCCTATTTCCATTTTACTTAAATCTTTCCTCTTTTCAAAAATGAATTTTTTGGCAAAGGTGATGTAGACATAGTACAGCATTTCAAATATGTAAGGTGGTTTATTTTGAAAGGAAGCCTCCTCACACAAGCCCGTCACCTTCCAGTTCTCTTCCCCAGAGGCATCCACTGGTATCAGTTTTTTGTCTGTTTTTGCAAAGATTTGTTAGATAAAAATGTTTATATAGTCTTCATCTTGCCTTTTTTTTTTTTTTTTGAGGGGGCATACACTAGGCTTGGCGATTTACTCTTGAAAAATCAGCCATTGGAAACCCTGTGGAGCACAGTTAGTACTACTGTGACACTCACAGGGTTGTCATGAGTTGGAGTTGACTCAGTGGCAACTGGTTTGATTTTGGTTATACTATGCACACTTCTATACTTTGCTTTTTTCACTCAATACTGTATCTTGGGGATCTTCCCATATCAGTATTAGAAAGTTGCCTCATTCATTTTTTTAATTGAGGTAAAAATTCATATAATATAAAATTTAGCATTTTAACCACTGTAAAGTATATATTATAATTCAGTGGTTTTTAGTACCTTCACAGTGTTGCACAACCATCACCACCATTTAATTCCAGAATGTTTTCCTAACCCCAAAAAGTACCCTGTACCCAGTTAGCAGTCATTCACCATTTCCCCCTACCACCGGCTCCTTGCAAACACTAGTCTGCTTTCTATGGATTTGCCTGTTTTGGAGATTTCATATAAATAAAATTTTATTTCATATAAATTGTACAACGTATGGCCTTTTGCGTCTGGCTTCTTTCACGTAGCATAACGTTTTGATGGTTTTTTATCCATGTTGTAGCATGTATCGGTACTTCGTTCCTTTTGAATACCACATTTTGTTTATTCATTCATCAGTTGATGGACTGTTGGGTTGTTTCCATTTTTTGGCCTTTATAAATAATGCTGCTATGAACATTCGTGTACAAGTTTTTGTGTGAACATGTTTTCAATTTTCTTGGGCATATACCTAGCAGTGGAAATGCTGGGCCATATGGTAACTCTTTGTTTAGCCCTTTGAGGAACTGCCCAGGCTTTTTCCACAGTGACTGCACCATTTTTACATTTTCACCAGCAATATGTGAGTGTTCCCATTTCTCCATATCTCACCACCGCTTGTTATTGTCTGTCTTTTTGATTATAGCTGTACTAGTGGGTATGAAGTAGTATCTCATTGTGAGTTTTGATTTGCATTTCCATAATGACTAATAATTGTGTCGAGCATCATTTCATGTGCTTATTGGCCATTTGTACATCTTTGGAGAAATGTGTATTCAGATTCTTTGCCCATTTTTTATTGGGTCATTTATCTTTTTATTATTGAGTTGAAGGAGTTCTTTATTTATATATGTATGTCCCTTGTCAGATATATGACTGGCAAATGTTTTCTCCCATTCTGTGGGTTTTTTCATTTTCTTGATGGCATCATTTGCAGCACAAAACTGTTCACTTTTAACGAAACCCAATTTACCTATTTTTTTCTTTTGTTGCTTGTACTTTCGGTGCCATATCTAAGAAACCATTGCCTTTGTGAATGATATACTCCTACATATGCCTGTGTTTCTTTCTAACAGTTTCGTAGTTTAGCTCTTACATTCACGTCTTTTGTCCGTTTTAAGTTAATTTTTTCTGTGGTGTGAAGTCGGGGTTCAACTTCATTCTTTTGCATGTGGATGTTCAGTTTTCTAGCACCATTTGTTGCAAAGACTATTTTTTCCCCATTGAATGGTCTCAGCACCCTTGTCAAAAATCTACTGCCCGTAGATGTGTGCGTGTATTTCTGGATTCTCAATTCTCTCCTGTTTATCTATATATCCGTCCTTACGCTGGCGCCATGGTGTTGCTGTGGTTAAGAGCCATGGCGGCTAACCAAAAGGTCAGCAGTTTCAATCCACCAGCCGCTCCTTGGAAACCATATGGGGCAGTTCTACTCTGTTCTGTAGGGTCGCTGTGAGTCGGAATCGACTCAGTGGTAACGGGTTTGGTTTTTGGTTTGATCCTTATGCCAGTGCCACACAGACTTTGTTACTGTAGTTTTGTAGTAAGTTTTGAATTAGAAGTGTGAATCTCCTAACTTTGTTCTTCTTTTTTAGGATTATTTTGGCTATTTGGGCATTATTTCATGTGAATTCTAGGATCAGCGTGACTATTTCTATAAAAAAAGCAGTTGGAATTTTGAAAGGGATTGCATTGAATCTGTAGATCAGTTTGGGAAGTATTGCCATCTTAACAGTACTAGGTCTTCCAATCCGTGAACATAAGATCTCTATTTGTTTGTTTTGGGTCTGCTTATTCCCCACACCTTTATCAACACGATGTACTAAATTTCCTAATTTTTGCAAATTGATAGGTAATTTGCTTTTGTTATTGTGGATGAACATCTTTTATACAGCATTTTAATTTTTTCCTGGAAACTGTCTTTTTATATCATTGATTTTTATTCCATTAGGCCATTGGCCTCTTTCTATTATTATTTTATTTTGTTATTTTTTAAATAAGCAACGTGTTTGTCTGATTCAAAATCAAAACAGCATAAAAAAGAGTACTCAATAAGTCTTATACCTGCCCTTGCCCCTTTCATAACTATTTTATTACTTCCTTGTTTATCCTTCCAGTGGTTTTTAAAATGCGGTTACCAGCAAATACGAGTATACTTAATTCTACCCCCTGCTTACGCAGAAGGTGGCATCCTGTTCATACTGCTTTGCATCTTGCTTTTGTCATTTACTATTTCCCTGGTGGTCTGTCTCACTTTGTTCTATGACTGCATAGTATTCTGTGTATGTACCAGAATATATCCAGCCAGCCTGGTTTTGCTAGACCACTTGGGTTGTTTCCAGGCTTTTCCTCCTCAGTGATGCACTGAGTGACCCTGTGCGTATGTCATTTCTATACATGTGCCAGTTTGTCTGTGGGCTGCATTCCCAGAAATAAGATTGCTGAGTTAAAAGGCAAGTACATTTGTAAAATATGGTAGTTATTACTGAATTTCCCTCCATAGTTGTACCATTTTGTATCTGTACTAGTCTGTTTCCCCACACCCTTTCTAATAGAGTGTTGCTGAACTTGAGTTTTTTCCAGTCTGATTGGTGAGGAATAGCATTTCAATGTAAATTTAATCTATATCTTTCTTGAGTGAGGTTGAGCATCTTTTCATATGTTCAAGGACCTTGTAGAAGACTTGGTGGCACAGATGGTTAAGTGCTTGACTGCTAACCAAAAGATTGGCAATTTGAACCCACCCAGCAGCTCTGTGTGAGAACGACCTGGTGATCTGATTCCGATTCCGTGAAGATTACAGCCTAGGAAACCCTGTGGGGCATTTTTACTCTGTCACATGGGGTCGCACCTAACAACAACAATGGCCATTTTTATTTATTTTCTGTGAGCTATCTGTTGATATCTAATCTGTTGCTATATCTGACTCTCCCTCCAAGAAAAATCTCGTTGATATATTCAGGGTATTGCATGAAATTAATTTGGGAGGAACTGATGTTTCTGACGCTGAATCTTTTTATCCACGAACTTATGTTTTTCTGTCTGTTCAGGTCTTCATACAGTTTTCAGCTCTCTTCATATGATTTTCTTTATTTTTTATTGAGTTTATTCCTAGGAATTTTATCTTTTTTGCTGTTATTTTAAATGAGTCCTTTATATTTGTTTGTTTTCTCATCACATCTTTTAACTGAGGTTGTTTGTATATACAAAAGCGATTGATTTCAGTACTTTGTGTTCCCAGTTATCTTACTGAATTATTCTCATGCTTTTTAATAGTTTTTCAGTTGATTCTCCTGGTGAATAACCATTTATCCTTTGAAAATAAAATGTGTATAAGGACTGACCTTATTTCTTATTTTAGCTCTTCCTTTTATCCTGTTGAGTCGTTAGTGCCCTCAAAACACTACTCAGCAATACTAGGAGTAGTACTGGTGGTGCTGCAGGTTGTCCTGTTTGCCCGTGACTTTGATGGAAGTGTTTCTGGTGTTTCCCCATGAACCCTGATGTTAGCTTTTGAGTTGAAATATATATATTTTATCATGTTGTGGGACTATTTATATCTTTCCTTTGTGTCAGTCTGTTTAAATCACGAATGGATGTTGGATGTTATCAAATGCTTTTTCAGTATTTTTGGTGTTATAGTCAGAGTCCAGTCAGTGAAATAGAAACTACTTCAGGTATTTCAGACAGAGGAGATTTAATAAAAGAATTGGGTTACACATGTGTTCAAAGGCTGAAAAACAAAACAGGGATGCTGTAGGAGCATAGGGATTAAGAACCGTGGAGGACCCCACCACTTCCAGGGCTGGGGAAAAGCAAGAGGTGGTGTTGCTACAACTGTGGAGCTTGGTGGAGGGCTCCTGTGGGACTGGGGTGCCTCTGAGGGAGGCTCTGCGCAACTGGTGTCCGGATGTTTGAGGGTGTGGGTGCTGCTCAGTGACTGTCCTGATCCCTGAACAGTACTTGTGACCTGGCGGGTGCTAAGTCGACTGAAGGGGTCCCGTCTGTTGAGTGTTTAGATGGTCCAGGGGGTGCGGCTTAGCCAGTGAGGGAGTGAACACTTGGCTACTTGATACTTCAACAGCCCAGGGGCAAGGCCTTCTGCTAGTTGCTGTCTTTGAGGGGAATGGCAAGGCTGGTGCTACCAGTGGCAAAAGAAGGTGGAAGCTGGAGCCAGGAGTGATGCTGACAGAAATGGGAAACCAGGAAGGAAGCCCCTTTACCTCCCCTCTCGTCTTTCAGTCTGTCTCTAGGGCTTCCCATTGGCAGACGCTAACAGGGAGCCAGGCAGCTTGGGGTCTGGAAATGCAGTTTGTAGACTTCCAGCCCCAGCATTACAGAGTAGAGTAGCACAGAGTGGGCTTGGAGAGGAGCAACCATAGGAAAATAGCTGCACATAAGGACTCATCATCTTCCCCTAACATGTTATTTCCAAATGTACAGGATTATTTCAACATCGTAAAGTAACATCTGAATATCATATGAGGAGAAATCAATCTCTTCTGTAAACTACAGGTTACTTCACAAATGTGCTATCTTGTAGATGTTGAATCCCGTCTATGGCTCTTGCTAACCTTTTCCCTTGATTGAAGGTGTCCATTTTACTTTAGGCTTACAGCTGTGTCTCTGGTGACAGAATTGAAAAAACTGGTTCTGGAAAGAGCTGTGCACCCAATGGATGATGCTAGTGTGTCCTTTTCAAAGCTTGGATGAGGAGAATGCTATCAGTTCCTTCATTAGTTTATTGGAGGAACAATGTATTTTAAAGTCTTAGCCGTATCTTACCTTCCTTTTTCTCCAGCTCCTGTTATGTTGGTTATCAAATAGCATGTCTGATAGGAGGTGAGCTCTTGCATGCTTTGGCATCTGTAGAATAGTAGAAGTATCTCTTGGAACTGGAAAAAAAAAGTTTTATCTGGTGGGCATATTCTAGGGTGACCATACTTTCTGCCTCTGTCTGGAAAAATTCTGTTTTAAACCACTTGTCCTGGCATAATTAATAATAACACTCTCCCCAACTCCTGCTTTTTTTTTTTTTTTTAAAGCGCTCTGATTTGGTTTATACAGTCATTTTACAAAAAACTTATCTGACTGATGTTCAAGCCATCTTCTCTGGTGTAGCCCTGTTCTTAGAAATCGTAGAACTTATCCTCTCAGGTGTTTAGCTGTCTTCCCTTGTAAAGTCACCACGTGAGGAAGCCGTTACAGAGAGAGGCTGAAGATTGGGGTTGGAGTTGATAAAGGGTCGTGTTTGTATACATGTAGACACACATATACATACACAAGGATCTTTAACATACATGCTTACTTGTACATCCAAGCACATGCACATCTCTATAGAGATGCTTTTCTATCTGAAGTGTTGTTATTCTTTATTAAAGGAATGGTTCTTTTCAAGATGGGACGTCCTATTAATCTATTTTAAATTGCAAGTCTTGAGCACAAGGACGTAACAGGGAATGCCTGGCGTGAACCAGTTGTTAAGGCTCACCACAGCAACAATGGCCAAGTGTTCTTTAGCTTGTGCGTAGTAGTGTGAGTTTGATTGTGGTTTGATTAGGTTGGTTCTGCTCGTGGTTTTCACATACTTTCAAGGGATTTTCTTAACTTTTAAGCAAGTTTGGAAATGTTTGCCATGAATGCATTTTTGAGAAGAATGACTTTTGAAAGTGTTCTTACCTCGAGAAATTAGGTTAACAACCTCACTTTTCACCCTCTCACATTTTAAGATATTTATCACCTATTTCCTGGGACAAATGTGCATAAATGCAAATAGGTTTGCTGTTGAGGTGAGCAGTAAAGTATCTCCCTACCCTGGGTGTTGTTGCTAATACTCAGAAGAACAAGTGAGATTTCATTCAGGATAACTCTTTTCTTTGGGAATGACATTTGATGCTGCTTTGGAAATTGGCTTCCAGAAGGCTGGGACCAGCTTAATATTTTTTGCGTCCTATAGTGGTTAATGTGCTCGACTGCTAAGTGATAGATTGGAGGTTCAAGTCCACTCAGAGGAGCCTCAGAAGACAGGCCTGGTGATCTACTTCTGAAAAATCAGTCATTGGAAATTCTCTAGAGAGCAGTTCTACTTTGACACACATGGAGCCACCATGAGTCAGAGTCTACTTCACAGCAGTCAGTAGGCCTGCAAATAGGACAGAAAGGTCTTTTCCAGCGGGACTGTTGGAGGTTGTTACTCAGCTTTCTCTGTGCCCAAGAATAGTTGTTTTTCCATTGTTAATTGTGTCAGGCCCAAGGGATTTCCAGGAACTCCCTAATGAGTCTGGATCATAAGGAACCAACAAAGCCCCATCAGAAATATCTTAATGTAGGTCTTATATTTTTAAAAGTGAAGATTTAGTTTTCCTAAAAGAATGCTTTCTTTGAGATGTCCCCTCTTGTGAGGGTTCCTCACGGTGGCAGAGGAGTTGATGATGGGTAAGGCTGTAGGGGTAGGTTTCGTTTCCACTCCCTGCCCTGCACAGAGGATGCAGGAGATCCCCTTTGATGTTTAGTCTGCGAGTAGTGAGGGTAGTGAGTTGTCTGGTGGCACAGGAATGTTCCCTTACCCAAAACTTATCACAGCCTCTACATTTGATTATTTCTAGTTGGTTAATAATTATAACTGCACTGGATTTTTTCTTACCATCTTTCCACTTGATCCAATATGGGAAGAATGCAAAGGAAATATTTTCTCTTCACTGCAGGAGTGCTGGTGATAAATGCAGTTAGGAGTAGGTAACTCAAAAAGCAAAGAGCTTCTTAGCTTTAATTTAACCCATAAATCACTTGAGGAAAAACTGTTGAAAAGAAACAAGAGGCCCCAGAAGGCAATGGGCTTCTTAAAGTGAAAGGCCGGCCACCTGTCTGCTTTGCCTGCAGTTGCTGCCCTTATTGCTTGCTATAGTGGCAGCCAGCATTTAGCCTTTTTCCTTTGTGGTTCACATGACCTTGTGTTCCCAGTATTTACCAAATATTTTAAATAGTTTAAAAAAAAATTTCTCTTTCATTTTGCACAATGTGCACATTCAGACCATAAAAGGGCCTATTGAGATAAATGTTAAAATTCCACAAATCACAGTGTATCTTAATGACAGGTTTTTAGATTTAGATGAGTTTAATGATAGGCTGAATTTTTCTCAATCTTTGCTATTTCCCAGTTTGCCTTGGGATAGTGCATCTTGATAGAGAAGTCTTTAGCACCCTAATTTCCTTAACCTCAATAGTCGTTAATTGAGCAACTACTTCTTATAAGAATTTTTTCTGTATACAGCGGAAGATCCCAAACAGAAGAAGGCAATTTATCAAAGGTAGCCATTGCTTTCTAGAATCTTACATTGGGAAGAGGGAATGGGGAAGAAAAACAGCAGACTGTAATCCATGCTCTACTGGAGGTAAA
Organism: Trichechus manatus latirostris; assembly: GCF_000243295.1. NCBI lineage: Eukaryota > Metazoa > Chordata > Mammalia > Sirenia > Trichechidae > Trichechus > Trichechus manatus. The sequence continues at coordinate 10,116,379 of NW_004444013.1, forward strand.
CGAAGTCTCAGGAATATAGGGGAGAGGCAGACTCATTCCATCTGGAGGGGCTTAAGGGAGGTTTGTGGAGAAAATGGCGTTTAAACTTGGCCTTGTGTGATTGGTTGGAAATAGGCAAATGAGTGATGGGTCTGGAGGGCATTTTAAATAATGGAAATAGCTTGAGCAAAGGCTTGGAAGTAGGATGGTACTTGGCATTTTTGAGGGGAGGAGAATGATAAGTCATTTTGTATACTGAGATCATAGTCTTGGTAGGGGACGCTATAGTAAAAGATAAGGTTTTATTGGAGTTCAGCTGTGTGGTCAATAGCCTCTTGCCATTTAAGCCTCAATTATAACACAATTATACTGCAGTATACGTTTAGAACTAAAAAATCTGTCATTATAAGACAAAAAATCAAGAAGCAATATACGTGGTGGTTAAGAGCACAGCATTTGAAGCTGGATTGTCCGGGTTCAAATCTTCAATAGGTGTGTCACCTTGGGCAAGTTATTCAACCTCTCTTAGGCCTCAGTTTCCTCACATTAAAAACAAACAAAAAACAAAACAGTTGCCACTGAATTGATTCCGATTCATGGAGACCCCATGAGTGTCAGAGTAGAACTGTGCTCCATAGGGTTTTCAATGGTGATTTTTTGGAAGTAGATTGCCAGGCCAGTCCTCTGGGTGGACTCAAACCTCCAACCTTTTGGTTAACAGCTGAGTGTGTTAACTGTCCTACTCAGGGACTCCTCCTCACATATAACATGGGGATAATAATAGTACCTACTTACAGATTTATTGCAAAGATTAAATGATTAACATGTAAAGTGTTTATGACAATGCCTGGCATATGATAGAGTATTATATAAGTGGCTGTAAAAATGGGCTCAAACATAGCAACAATTTTGAGGATGGAGCAGGACAGGCCACGTTTCAATCTGTTATACATTAAGGTCATTGTAAGTCAGAGTTGACTCCACAGCACTAAGCAACAACAACAATGTATTAGTAATTAGGAGTGGCCATAGCTGTTGTTTTATTGTTAGCAATGTCTTTCTGAGAGCCTTTGTGCTTTTCATTTCAGCCGTCTAGTTTTACTGGCTGCCTCCTGAAACACCGCAGATTGTGAAGGTTCATTGTTGTGTAGCTTGTCATTGTGCATATATATGTGCTTGTGTGTGTGGGTGTGTGTGCGCGCTCACACCTGTGCATGTGTCACAGTTTTCCAATGGGTTTTTTTTTAATTTTGTTATTGTTATTGAGAATATACACAGCAAAACATACACCAGTTCAACCATTTCTACATGTACAATCCAGTGACATTAATGACATTCTTCGAGTTGTGTAACCATTTTCACCCTCCTTTTCTGAGTTGTTCCTCCTCCGTTAACATAGACTCAGTGCCTCCTAAGGTTCCTGTCTAATCTTTCAAGTTGCTGTTGTCACTTTGATCCCGTATAAATAGTTCTTGAAAGAGCATGATGCTCAAGGCAGACATTTTTAACTAGTTAAGCTAAACTGTTGTTTGGTTTTTCAGAAGACTTCAGGGAATATTTTTGGTTTAAGGTTTAAGATTATCTCAGGGCAGTAGTTTCAGGGGTTCATTTAGCTACCATGGCCTCAGAAGGTCTGGAGTCCGTGAAAATCTGAAATTCTGTCTGCATTTTCCTCTTTTTGATCAGGATTCTTCTATAGAATCTTTGATCAAAATATTTGATAATGGTAGCTGGGCACCATCCACTTCTTCTGGTCTCATGGCAAAGGAGGCACAATGAGTCAGTTTTGAAGTTACTGGTATATTATAGAAGAGAATGATATCTTGTATATCAGTAAGGTGTTTTGGTTGCAAGCAACAGAAACTGGCTTTGGCTAATTTAAGCAGAAGAGAATTTAGTGGAAGGCTGTTGAAAGCTCCTAGAATGGCTAGAAGGCTGAGTACCAGCCTTGAGAAAAGGTAGAAACCAAGGTAGCTCAGTGACCAGGAAGCAGAGCAGCCAAGTCACAGGCAAATAGCCTGGTCTGCGTGGAACCCTTGTTGCTGCCAGTGACCCTGCAATTTAGGATCTCCCCCATCCAACCATTCCTCATCTCCTTGTGAAACTGCCCTGCTGTATAAAAGCAAAAGATTGGAAACAGACTACATGACTGGCAATAGGGGTCTGAATATATTATTGAATAGCCATCCATGAATACTTTGTAGTCCTTAAACATTTCATATAAGAATATTTAACAACATGGACACTGTTTGCACAGTCTCTTAAGGGGAAATGGCAGGTAGCAGATCTGTATGGACAGAATAATTATATTTAAAAATTTAGTTAAGTGTCATTGTTGTTATTGTTGTTACATGCTGTCGAGTCGGTTCTACTCATAGCGACCCTATGTACAACAGAATGAAACATTGCCTGGTCCTGCGCCATCCTCGCAATCATTTTTATGCTTGAGCCGGTTGTTGCAGCTACTGTGTCAGTCCATCTTGTTGAGGGTCTTCCTCTTTTTTCGCTGGCCCTCTGCTTTATCAAGCATGATGTCCTTCTCCAGGGTCTTATCCCTCCTGATAACGTGTCCAAAGTACGTGAGACGAAGTCTCGCCATCCTCGCTTCTAAGGAGCAATCTGGCTGTACTTCTTCCAAGATAGATTTGTTTGTTCTTCTGGCATTGTGTATTCAATAGTCTTCGCCAACACCGTAATTGTAGGTGCTGTTATTATTCCCATTTTACAGAAAATACTGACTATTTTGCCCAAAGTCAGTGTCTAGTAAGGGGCAGAAGTAGGATTTAAACCTGGGAATCAGACTTCAAAGCTGGGTGTTTATTCACTTCACTGTACACTCTGACAAAGGTGGAAAGATTCTGTCTGTGAACCTAATCCTAGTGGTTATATTACGTGGTGAGATTATGGATGTGTTTATTTTATTGTTTATTCTAATATCTGTGATGAGCTTATGTTAGTTTTATAGAGATCAAATTCTTAAGTTATTATAAATACACAAGGTATTAGGATACTTTTCTTCCAGTTGAAAAGTTGTTCCAGTTCACTCCACTATGTAACAAGAAACCCCAATAGTGACCTCCATTAATTTATGGATTTCCTCTTTGACCTTGTATGTACCATACTGTATGTGATTATCATTGTTGGGACAAGCGATTACCATCTTCTAAACCAGAAAATGCTACTGGAATTTTAAACTCAGTGTTGCCATATTTTCAGGATTATATAAAAGCATTGATAAAATAGTTGGTGTTTTAAATGGAAGATTTAAATTTGGGAAGCTTTTTAGATTTGTGTTTGTCATGTCTTGGCATGAGTTTCTCATTTGTAAAGTCTGGTTATGAAAAAATTCTGGTTTCCATTGCATGTAAAAATACTCTGAGTCGTGAATTCAACTGAGTTACTGACATACCAAATTTCTGCTTTGTCATACCTTAATGTGAAAATAGTAATTGCAATAGCAAACACATTTAATTGGCATAATGGTATTCATTTTAAATACATTCCCCAATGTTTTTGCTGTTTTCCAGAAATTACCTTATTAGAATGAAAACTTGAGTTTGATTTCACAGAAGTTTAGGAAAAGGGCCCATGGGTCTGTGCACGCAGGCATGTGTATGTGGCCCTATGAGTGGTATAAACATAGGTGTTGGGAAATTAAAACCTCCACATCTCCTGCCTCACCCTTTTTACTAAGTCTCAACTCAACTCTAAAACTACATTGATTGTAAGATGTGCCATTATTTTATGCACCACTAAAATTAACGATGACAGTACTTTCTTGTCATCTATAATTTTATACTTGCTGAAAGAACTCATTTAAACATAGATTTTATCACATATTCATACATAATTTAAAAACTATAAACAAAAGATTAAGAATTCCTAAATTATTTTCACATTGTGTCCATTCTTCTGAATCATCTGTTTGACAAAGAATTGACAATATTTGTGTCTGTCCACAAATACACCATCAAGAGTGTTGGCAGTGCAACCTTTTTAGAAGAGTGCTCCATTCTCTCTGCAAGCTTTAATGCTGGTACTTTTGATCTCCACACATGCGCAGGCAATGCCAGCTACATCCCAACTGTCATTGGCCGATGGTAAGATGCATGTCAGTTTCAGAGATGTTAAAATACAGATCTCATAATTGATAAAATGTAGTATTTTGGTATTTCATTAAGCTGAATACCTTTAAGAATGTGGTGTGTCATTGTGCCTATGTTGGTATTCTTTAAAAATCATTTATTTTTTTAAAATAAATATTTCCTATTATAAAGGAATATATCCTCATTGTACAGTATTTGGAAGAAAATAGAAAAGTATGGAGGAAACAACTTGCCCTTTCTTTCTAACTTTGAAATACTACTATTAATCTTTTACTGATATTTGTTTTTTTAGTTATTTTTCCAGGTATGTATGTTTTATGTTTATATTCTTTACCTTTAGAATTTCTGACAAAAGTAATATATACTGAATTTTTAAATTGCATAATTATTTACCATAGAAAGTGAAAGCTACTTGTTCTCCGTTTCCCCCTCCTCCCACCCCCTAAGATGACTACTTTTGGTTCCAGTTTGGAATATGAGCCTACAGATTTTGTTTGCAAGTATCACATCAGCAAATCAGACCAGGGTATAGTCCACACTCCATTACTGAATTTCCATGAGACTTGTTTTCCCTATTCTTTGGTTTCTTTAATCAGTGAATCATATAGCATGTGTTTGTCGTAGCATTGATATGACTATTGAGTAGATGAATTCTCTTTCCAGATGCTTTAGAGACAGATGATAGATTTTAGAAATATGTAGAAAGAACCAAAAGATACTGAGATGATTCCATTAAAATATTAGTGAGATTTCAGAATGTATAAAAAATATAAAAGTTTCAAGTTAACTATTTGTAGAAGGAACTCTCTTTTGTACAGAGTAGAGATTTAAATGGGAACAAAACTCAGAATCCTAGTATGTCTGTATACAGGGATGGCAAATTTATGATGTTTTGTCTTTTTTGATTTCAAATGCACATCATAATATCACATTAAAATAGTCTTTGAACTTGCCTAGGCATGGAAATGCATAATAAGGAAAACTAGTGTACTTTTTTTATATCATTTTTTCTCTTTAGCATGGGATGGAAATGTCTAGACCTTCAGACACTTACAAAAATGGATTGCACATTGTACAGTGAATTAAATGTTATGTATTGTGTTTCACTTTGAAAGGTAATTGTGCATATCTCCTGTAGTGTATTCATTTCGTGTCCAAATCTCTGCTTCAGATAAGAGCCAAGAGCACTACCTCAATTATTTAATTTAGTGGAGACTATGTGTTATATTGATGGTACATTTTTACCACTACCTCCTACCTCCTGATTTCTTCAGATCATAATAGCATTGCTCCTTATCAAGAATCAACTTCATTGGTAGCTTTCTTAAAATTGAACGGAGTTCTAAAATGAAAAGAGGCGGTTGAAAAATTTGTTGAATGCAATTAAAAATTGGTTATCTCTTCCTCTTTTTTTTAAACTTTTTTTATATTTTATTTTTTGTTGTAGTTGAGAATATATACACCAGTTCAACAATTTATACATGTACAATTCAGTGTCTTCCTCTAACTATTTTTAAAAAAAGTCTCAAAATCATTTTACTATATGTACAATGCTCTTTTCCCTACCAGGTTTATCTCTGGACCTTTGTTTCTTGAATTTGGATTTAAAATCTGATGAAGGTTACCTTGTATCTCTCTTTGACTCTGAATATTCTTACTGCTTTACAGAATGTGTCTGTCTAAATTTCATCTCTCCCTCACTTCACGTCATGAAATTTTCCTTCTCTAGTCTTCTGTGTTAGCCTCAGTTTGATCATTGATAGAATGTTTCTGCTATTAAGTTACCAGCTATGACTATGAGTTAATAATTGTTGTTTTCACAAAGATATAGAAAACTTAGATAAATTGTGCTTCCTCACGCTAGTCACCTGGGAAGGCTGGATATTTCTACAATGTTGTTGGGCTCAGAACTTGGAACTGAATTTTAAAATTCAGGCCAAGTGATGGTTGTTCTCTTCCTCTTTCTCTCTTATTTACTTACTTGCTTTTTTACTGCTCTTTTTCTTACCAGATGAAATGCAGTATTTTTCTCTTACTAAATTCATACATCTCCTGCCATCTGGCCTATTGTCAACCTCATTGTGTTTAAATGAATGTTTGGGTATTTATTAGAAGCCTCAGTTATTAATCATCTTTCTGGAAATAAAAGGCAGAGATTCTTTTCATTTCAAAAGTAATTTTCTTCAAAGCCTCTAAACACAGGAAATAAACCCCTGTACTTCCATTCTATCCCAATTGATTAAGTTGTTACAGCTCATGTATTTTACTATGTTCTTTTTTCCCCCTTTAGTGTTATTTAGCCCTGGTGCCTGAATAGCTCTGGACTTTGTAACAACAGGGACTGTTAATCAAACTAAGAGATTAACTTGACTGTTTTTAAATGGATCTTATCCTATAAATTTAGGAAATCAAGAGTATAACATGTTGGCTTTATTTAAGGTTAAAAATTGTTTATAGAGTCATATCCCTATGCTGTTGTTCACTGTGCCTTTGTGATTTTCTGGTTTAGTATTTTTTTGAATAATTTTTAAGCTGATTGTTTATAGAAAAAAAAGTAACCCGTCAATGCAGATGTCAATTTAGCTGATAAACAATAAACAGGTACCATCTTTTATTATATATAAGAAGAGCTTTATTGAGATGTAATTCATATACCATGACTTTTTTTTTATTATGGTAAAATGTATATAAAATAGAACATAATGTCATTGAACTGTACATGTGAAGATTGTTGAAATGTCAAATGTTTTGTTACATATTACCACCATAAAAAAACAAACGTGTGTGTATATGCTTGTATGATAAAATTTGCCATTTTAACCATTTTTAAGTGTACAGTTTTAGAACATTTTCATCACCCCAAAAAGAAACTCTGTACCTATTAGTGGTCACTCCCCATTCCCCTTCCCTCCAGTCTCTGGCAATCACTAATCTATTTTCTGTCTCTATGGATTTGCCTGTTCTGGATATTTTCTGTAAATGAAATCATACAATATGTGGTCATTTGTGACTGGCTTCTTTCACTCAGCATAGTGTTTTCAAGGTTCATCCATGTTGTTGCGTGTATCGGTACTCCATTCCTTTTTATTACAGAATAATAGAATAGCATTCCATTGTATGGAAAGACCACACGGACATTTGGCTTGTTTCCACTTTTCGACTATTACGAATAATGCTACTGTGAAAATTCATGTACAAGTCTTTAGATAGACATACGTTTTTCATTCTCTCAAGTATATATACCTAGGTGTGGGATTGCTGGGTCATGTAGTAACTCGTATATTCAGCATTTGAAGAACTACCAAACTATTTCCCAAGTGGTTGAACCAATGTATAATCTGATCAACAATGTATGAGAATTCCAGATTTTTCACCATACTTGTTATTGTCTGTCTTTTTTATTTTAGCCATCCTACTGGGTGTAAAGTGATACATAATTGTGGTTTTGATTGCATATCCCTAATGACTGATGATGCTGAGCATATTTTCATGTGCTTATTGGTCATGTGTATAACTTCTTAGAGAAATGTCTTCAGATACTTTGCCCATTAAAAAAAATGGGTTGTCTTCTTACTGTTGAGTTGCAAGATTTCTTTTTATATCCTAGATTTAAGTCACTTATCAGATATATGATTTGCGAATAAATATTTGCAAATCTGTGGGTTGTTTTTTGACTTGGTAGTGTCCTCTGAAACACAAAAGTTTTTAATTTTGATAAAATCTAATTTGTGTATTATTTCTTTTGTTGTTTATGCTTTGGGTGTCTTATCTAAGAAACCATTGCCTAACCCAAGATCATGAGGATTTACTCCTACATTTTCTTCTAAGAGTTTTATTGTTTCAGCTCTTATATTTATGTCTTTGATCTATTTCGAGTTAATTTTTATGTAGGGTATGAAGAGGAGTCCAGCTTCATTCTTTTGCAGTTGTCCAGCACTATTTATTGAAAAGACAATTCTCATTGAATTGTCTTGGCAACCTTGTCAAAAATCAGTTGACTGTAAATATAAGATTAATTTGTATATCTCAATTCTGTTTCATTGATCTGTCAGTCCTTATGCCTGTCTTGTTTACCATAGTTTTGTAGTAAGTTTTGAAATCGGGATGTGTGAGTCCTGCAAATTTGTTTTTCTTTTTCAGTATTGTTTTGGCTATTCTGGGCCCCTTTTCCATATGAATTTCAGGATCAGCCTGTCAATTTTTGCAAAAAACAGCTGGGGTTTTGATAGAGGTTGCATTAGATGGATGCCATACTATTACAGGTAGTTTACCAAATCTCTACTAGTAATTGCATTCAAATTCTTGAACAGGTCACTGTTAATGGGAGTATGCATAGAAGCCCTGGTGACTCTCTGGATAAATCAGTGCAAATCCAAAGCTGGAATTATTTGAAGAAACACTGAACTGGCACTATTTGTATATTGAACCCTTTTCTTGGCTTACAATATTTAAAAAATATATCTGGCATTTTGTGGTCAGGACATTTGCTTCACAGTGTTTTTCTCTTCAGGTTTTGAGATCAGTGAAAATGTGATAAAATGAAGACAATCTGTGATAATGAGGGTTTTCCAGGGTCTTAGCTGCATCTATCATGGGAAAGGAATTACTGCACATGCCCTAGAAAGCAGGTAAGCCAGTTTGTAGGAAATTTAGGTATTTTCCACTTAGAGTCAATTCAGGCCAACATTTTATTGCTCTCTTACTATGCATAAGGCATTGTGTTAGATGCTGCAGGGGGGTGACAAGGCAGTGTAAGACTTCCCTAGGCTATGGATCACAATGGTCCAGTCTGCAGCCGATCACGGGGGTGGCGCAGGGCTGGGCAGCATTTTGTTCAGTTGTACATGGAGTCGCCATGAGTCAGGGCCTGACTCGGTGGCAGCTAACAATAGCTTCCAAATAGGCCCATCTTCCTGCTTCCTGTCTCTCCCCATTCCTTCTCATTTTCTACTCTAGTTGAGTTCAGCTTTCTCAAAAAATCAGTGTGGTCATGCTGGGCTCCTCACTGCCTACAGTATGAAGTCCAAATTCTTTGGCGTTGCCTATAAGACCTTTTTGAGTCTGGCTGTAGCCTCTCCAAACATCCTGACAACCAAACATCCCATGGGACCACACATTTTCCCCTGAATGCACTCTGCCTCTCCCATTTCGTGTCTTTGCATATGTCCCTTCTCTTTAGAATAGCCTGCCCCAGCCCCCGCTTGGCAAGGCTAGTCTCGTCCTCTGTCCTCCAGGAGTGTATTCATAGCCCTCTTCATATTATTCATTCCCTTGTCTTTCTTTGCTGCTGCTAAAGAAGAGAGGCAGGGGTTTAATAACTGCCACAAGACAGTTATTAGTGTTATTTTAAATGAATGAGATAGAGTACCTTCTTAAAGGATTTATAGTCTAATGAGGAGAGAAGGTGGTCAGAGGGCTAAAAAGAACTAGCATGTGGCTGAATGAACAACAGTGTTACCATTCAGCTAAATTCTGCAGCTTCTCTTGACCAGATATAGTACGAATATAGACCTGTCCAGTTTTGATCAACCATATTGCTTAGGGTTCTGGAGATTTCTCAGTGCACTGTGTTATTTCTGTGTATAGTAGAACTCCAAACAGAGGGAACAGGAGCCTAATGTGTTTGGTGATGTGGGGTGGAAATATGAACCAATTAGTGAGGAAAATGAGAAAATGGACTCTTCTGCCTTGTTATCTGCATGGTTGTGTCAGATTAAAAAAAGAAATTCTCTCTACATTGTGAGACACACCTGGCATTTCATGTTTTGTTATTGTCTACCTGCCTCTCTCCCTTTGATTAGCATCATTTTTTTCTCTCAGCGAGCTAGCATGTTCATAGACAGAGGTCATTGTAACTCAAGTGCCTTTTGTAATGCTGGCGTGACAATGTTCATTTTGGGATTAAAATACTATAATTTTCTTCCTCTGCCTCAGTTTCTTTACCTTACCAGAAAATAAGGTACTTTTCTGTTATATTTGGAGGATCATATTTAACTTCTGAATGTAAGGAGAAGATGGTAGATTATTTTAATTATTCTTACCGTAAACAGCTTTATTGTATAATTACTTTATAAGATTTCACTGGGAATTTTTTGTTTCTTTTTCTTTTTTTTGCTTTATGTGTGTATTTTAAATAAAAGCAGCTCTTGATGGTTAAAAATAAAATTTTTGCTGGTGGCTAACTCTTGGTTTTTGTTTGAAAAGATCTTTATTTCATCTTGACTCTTGGAAGCTATTTTTGCTGGGTAGAGAATTCTAGGATAGCAGTTATTTTCTTGAAGATATTTCCCTGTCTTCTGACTTCCATCTTTGCTTTTGAGAATTCAGCCATCAGTACTTGGAAAGTAACCTTTCCTTCTTCTGTGGCTGCCTCTTAAGATTTTTTCTTTGTCTTTCATTTTCTGCAGTTTCACTGTGATGTAGCCGCACAAAGATTTCTTTCTTTTTTTAAAATTCTGTTTGGGCTTTTTGAATTTATAGGTTGATGTTTTTCATCACTTCTTGAAAATTCTCAGCCATGATCTCCTCCATGGTTGCCTTAGCCTCATTCTCTCTCTCTTTCTGGGGCTCCAAGTAGACCTAAGTTAGACTTTCTCACTCTAACAGTTTATTTTGCTCTTCTTTTTCTAATTTCTTAAAGTAGAAGCTTAAGATTTTTTATTTGCAATTTTTCTTTCTTTTCTAGTTTAACTGTAAATTTTCCTCTAAGCACTGTTTTAATTGTTGCATCCCACAAATTTTTATATGCTATTTTTTTAAATTTCATTTTCTTTCAGTTCAAAAAAATCTCAGTTTCCCTTGAGACCTTCCCTTGCACCCGTGGATTATTTAGAAGTGTGATATTTAGTATCCAAGTGTTTGGAGATTTTCCTGTTATCTTTCTGTATTGATTTCTAGTTTAATTCCATTATAGTTAGAGAACACACTTTGTACAATTTCATTTGTTTAAATTTGTTAAGATTTGTTTAATGACTCAGGATGTGGTCTCTCTTGGTGAATGTTCCACGTGCACTTTAAACGTTATTGCTGTGGTTGTGTGGAGTGTTCTGTAGACGACAGTTTGATCCATTAGTTGATGGTGTTGTTCAGTTCTTCTATATCCTTGCTGACTTTCTGTCTACTACTGAAAGGAGTGTTGAAGTCTTGAACTGTAATTGTGGATTTGTATATTTCTCTTTTCAATTCTGTCAGTTTTTGCTTCCATATATTTTGAAACTCTGCTATTAGATGTATACACGTTTAGGATTGTTATGTATTCTTGGTGAACTCTTTATCATTATGTAATGTTCTTCTTTATTCTACATAATTTTCTTTACTCTGAAGCCGACATTGTCTAATATTAATATAGGCACTTTAGTTTTCTTACGATTAGTGTTTGCATGGTGTATTTTTTTGTTTCCCGTATGAGTTTTGATTTTCCTGGTTCTTCGTATGCTGTGTAATTTTGGATTATATCCTGGACATTTGAATACTATGTTATGAAACTCTATGTCTTGTTTAAATCATATGGAGAATATTGATGTATTTGTTTTAGCAGGAATTGACCTAGTTGGGTTCAGGGCACATGTTCTAACCAACCTTCTGCGGATTGTGGTTTCGGTGTCAGTTCTGTTTTAAAACTTTTGCAGTGCTTTTCGTATCTGACCCATCTGTGTACCACCAAGTAGCCACCTGGACCTGGTCAATGGTTTTACCCCATAGTTCAGGTTTGCTGAATGTTAGTTTTTGAAAATTATTCGTAGTAGTCCAGAACCAAGGCTTGAGATTTTCTTGGCCACCCAGCTGATACAAAGCTGGGCTGCTATCTGTATTTCTAGCCCAGACTGAGAGATAGCTCATCAGAGACCACATCCTTGGCAGTTAACAGACTCTAGCCCTCATCCTCCAAGCCCTAAAAGGAATCTCTCAGCAAATGACCCCAGGGATTTTAGGAAGATGCTTTTTGTATTTCTTTCAACTTTACTGACTTGCCTCATCTGCCATTACCAGGAGCTGGAAATGATTATTTTTTATATTTTTCAGTTTGTGAATTAGAGGTACTCATTTCTCTACTCATCTCCTCCCGTGGCTAAATTGAGATCTTTAAGATAAAAACATGTTCTTTTAGATCTTTAAGTTTAACTTTAAGTATCTAACTCATTACCTGTACATAGTAGGTAGGCACTTGATAAATATTCATAGGTGTTTCTGCCATATGGAATATTCATGTTCCTAAAAGACCTTGCATTCTGCAAAACCATACACTAAAAATAACAAGTATCTTGTAGGAAAAGTAAGTTTGTGGCAGGTCTCTCGGAATCTGTAACTTGGTAACAACTACTAACAAAAGCAATAATTGGTGCCTCAGTAGATTACCTGGACTATTCAGGCAGGCATGTCACTGTGGCTGGAGGTTGCTAAAATGATACCCAAAAATGTGCAATACCAGTAGAATGGAAGTTCTGGCAATATGTGAAGTGGTATGTAGATGGTGGGTGTTGAAAACAGTGCAAACAGAAGTGAAGCACTGAGCTAGGGAAAGAGGGTGCTGCTGTTAGAGTGCATTGCTGGGAGGCAGCACAACATCCCAGCTGAGTGAGACCTCTTCCTGGCCAGGGTGCGCTCATCTGGGGAGAGCAGACTCTCTTTTACAACTTTCTTACAATACAGCTTTTTGCTAAAGCGAAGCTAAGTGAAGGCTTTTCCTTTCTCGTCTAAGATTTTAATTCCATTTGTTTGCTTAGGAAGCTTACAAATGAGTCAATGCCACTTCCATGCTAAAATGACGTCATTCCCACTTACTAGTCAAATATGAGCTCATCCACGTTACAGAAACACATAGCAGAACAAATGGTATTTGAATTGAGTTGAATTCCCTTTTGTACTCTTCAAATTCACCTGTTAGTCTCCTGTGCAAGCTGCTTATGACTTGAAATACACTGAGTTAGCCAGAGTTGTAAGTATTTTAAAAATTACCTGTGGAGTTATTTAAAATTTTAATTGACCAGTATTGCCCTAAACTTGTTTAGTGTTAACATTGTTTGCAATTAATTGAAATCAGTTAATTTCAACTAATTGGGTTAATAAGAGACATTCTTTTTATGATATATAAAGCTATTCATTGTTTCTAATGATTTCTTACAAAAGAAATTTCATAAGAATTTATAGTTTGATCCTGATTACTTCTAATATCTTTAGTTTGCTGCTCTGAAGGCTTTAAAGATCCTCTTAAAAAAAAAAAAAAATACAAAACCCACTGCTGTCGAGTAGAACTGCCCCATAGGGTTTCCGAGGCTGAAGTCTTTATGGAAGCAGACTGATGCATCTTTCTCCTGCAGAGTGGCTGGTGGGTTCATACTGCCGACCTTTCGGTTCACAGTTGAGCGCTTAACCACTGTGCCATCAGGGCTCCTTAAGTTACTCTTAAACCAAAAACAAAAAACAAACCTGTTGCCGTTGAATCGATTTCAACTCATAGTGACCCTATAGGACAGAGTGGAACTGCTCCATAGGGTTTCCAAGGGTTGGGTGGTAGATTCAAACTGCCAGTCTTTTGGTTAGTAGCTGAGTTCTTAACCACTGTGCCACCAGGGCTCCTAAGTTACTTGTAGGTAACAATTATTGGATTTCAGTTGTGAAATGTTATGTACATAGCTGCAAATAACTTCTTTCAATTGTTTTTAGTTTTGTAATCTTGTGCATAAATTTCAACTGAGTTATTAATGAAACTTACAAGTTGATCGTTGTTGCTACTGTTTTTTGAAACTGAAATTACTCTATTACAGCATAGACAGTCTCTTCATTTATTGACTTCAGTTAATATTTCGACTGTAAACCTTTTTGTTTTAGCAAATTTACTTATAATCAACTCATAACTAGATTCTTATCTCAATTCAACCTGGGTTATATGCTTTGCTTATATATTTTTAAATGAAATATATGTGCAGACAGGTACACATATAGGCAGTATACTTTGGAATAGATTAATTTTTCTAAATAAAGAAAGTTTCTTAAAGTCACACACTATATGAGGAGAAAAGTCATAAACTGCACTTAGCTTGGCATAAAATTTTTTTTGCATAAAACTTTCAGGAATGAAACTATAAAAACTGCTTACTGTTTGGGTGCCAGTTCTATAGGGCTCTGGTTATTTTGCAATAATTAATGTCATTACTGAATGCATGCTTTGTTGCATTTTATTGAATTTTTGGCAGTAAATTCCAGGGCAGTATTTATCTTCCAAGACAAAACACAATAAATCTATATGGTGATAATACTTTCTATATTCTCACCTAATTTCTGTAGCTAGAGATGAAAAACAGTAGGAGAGTTCCTTTTGAAATGAGAGGAAAGGAAATTTGACAGTTATCAAGAATGCCAGACTGGTGGCAGCTGTTTGTTTGATTAATTAATTTATATTTCATTCTTGGAAGTGTTTCCTGAATGTGAGAATTTCAGAGATCACCAAAGCTGCCTATAATTCTGGAAGTGGAAGAGAGCAGAGAGAAACATCATGAGTTTTTAGTGTGTATTTGCATTATCTCCTCCCATTTTTCGAGCAATGTAAGATTATTTATAGGCATTGATGTTTCAGTGGTAGAATTCTCGCTTTCCATGTGGGAGACCCGGGTTCGATTCCTGGCCAATGCACCTCATGCACAGCTACCACCTGTCTGTCAGTGGAGGCTTGCATGTTGCTGTGATGCTGAACAGGTTCCAGTGGCATTTCCAGACTGAGATGAACTAGGAAGAAAGGCCTGGTGATCTACTTCCAAAAATCAACCAATGAAAACCCTGTGGATCACAACAGTCTGATCTCCAGCCAATCATGGGGATGGTGCAGGGCCAAGCAGTGTTTTGTTCTATTGTGTATGGGGTTGCCATGAGTCGGGGGCCAAGAGCAGCTAACAACAACAAGATTATTTGAATGCCACGTTTACTGTATCTTTTCATCATTTTACTCTGGTCCTTTCTGTGCCAATACCTTCCTCCCAATGTGGTACAGGGTATGCGAGTGAAAAAACTTCTGGGTGAGTCTGTGTATAGGCGTGGATAATGCCACCTCTGACAGCCATGGAGAGGCCAAGATTAGAGTCCTGACTCCACCACTTAACAGATGTATGATCCCAAGCAAGTTACTGAGCCTCTCTATATCTCCATTTCCACATTTGTAAAATGGGGATAAATATTACATACATCAGAAGATTGTGAATTTAAACAAGTGCTGTGCCGTGAATTACATAATATGGCTCTTCTAGCCGTAGTCTTTGTTAACTCAAACCAAAACCCACTGCTGTTGAGTCGTTTTCAACTCACAGCGGCTTGATAGGACAGAGTAGAACTGCTCCCATAGGGTTTCCAAGGCTGTAAATCTTTACAGAAGCAGATTGCCACATCTTTCTCCTGCAGAGTGGCTGGTGGGTTTGAACTGCCAACCTTTTGGTTAGCAGCCAAGCGCTTAACCACGGTGCCACCAGGGCTCCTCATAGTCTTTGTTACTCCTACAAAGTGAGCGGGTTGGACTTTGCAAGTACGTGTTTGTGGCCCACCAAGGGGATTGGATAGCCTGCTAAGAATGCAAATAAGGTGCATGGAACAGCTGTGGGGATGGGACCATGCAAATAAGGTGTATGGAACCCTAACAAGGGGATTGGTCAGTTTTGCCATCCCACTAGGCTTAAAAAAAGAGCCAATCCCAGAGCAAAGGGGGGACCACACTACCACCAAGAAGACATGGGAGCAGAGCGCATCCTTTGGACCCAGGGTCCCTGTGCTGAGAACCTCCTAGAACCAGGATACAGAGAGCTGTAACACCGGAGATGGCGCAAGATGGTGAGAAGTGGCGGCAGAGAAATGGTGGCAGCAAAAACAGGAGATAGGTGTGAGACAGCACACTGGGCTTTCCGGCCCACGGAGCAGGGTAGTTACAGTGGGTGTGCTGACCCACGGAACAAAAGAGCTGAGTGCCTTCGGGTAGGAGGCTTCCTGGTGGAGTGGGGTGCCTGTGGGTACTTGTTGGCAGAGGTAGGCTCACCAACCCATGGAGCAAGAGAGCTGAGTACCTTTGGGCTGAGGCTTATTGGTGAGTGGGATGCCCCCAGGCACTTACTGGGAGAGCTAAAGAGCTTTGTAACACTTGCCTGAACAGGGCAGAGGCTGGGCCAAGGGGCCAAGGGCCAGAGAGAGTCCTGCCTGCAGGCACAGCTGAGAAGAGGCTGTCCTGATCGAAGAACTGCTCCTGAGTCGTTCCTGATCCTGACTTGTAACCTGTTACTTTCCTGATAACCCCCATAGCTCTGAGTATGGTCTGTGAGCTCTGTGTGGCCATTGCAACAAATTATCGAGCCCAGCAGAGAAGTAGAGAGTACTGTGGAAGGGACAGCTGTTGTCAAAATTGGTAAAAAAGATTGGAGGGTAGAGGTGTGTCCCACTTCCACCTCATAACAATCAGCCTTGTGCTGTTGATGCTGATAATTCTCCCCCCTTGTGAAGTTAGCCACCACACCATTTTTAAGAGTAAAGTTTAAATCGGAAGCCCTCAATAAGTGGTAGTGGTGGTGGTCATGGTGTTAGTAGTGATTATGAAGACAAGTTAAAAATAGCCTGGTGGTGAGCCTAAAAGTGCTCAGCTGCTAACCGAAAGGTTGGTGGTTTGAGCCCACCAGTCGCTCCATGGGAGAAAGATGTTGCAGGCTGCTTCTGTAAAGATTTACAGCCTTGGAAACCCTATGGGGCAGTTCTACTCTGTCCTATAAGGTTGCTATGAGTCAGAATCAACTCAACAGCAATGGATTTGGTTTGGTTTTTGTCTCTGTGGGTACTTATTCTGATCCTCATGATAACCCTGAAAATTAGTAAGCCTTATCTCTGTGGTACAGATGAGAAAATTAAGGCTCAATGAGATTGAGTAATTTGCACCATGTCACCCATGTGCTAAGTAGCTGGAATATGACCTCAGGACTTCACGGTGTTAAAATCTGTGCGTGTCTTTTGGCCAGGTCTAGTGAAGAAAGGTTATATGGCATCAGGTCTTAGATAATCAAACTGGGACCTGTACACTCAGGTAAGGGCAGAAGATGATTAGGGAAAGAGGAATGGGTTGTAGGGGAAGCAAGTTATACTTCCTGTCCAGAGTTGGAAAAATTAGGGCAAAAGTAGAGCCCAGAGTGAGCCAAATGACAAGTTGCAGGACACAAAGAAGTAGAAAAATCATAAATTTGATAGTGGTAGAAGCCAAGGGTAGCTAGAAGAGAATGGAGGCTTTAGCTGGAAAGAGGGCC
This sequence comes from Trichechus manatus latirostris, assembly GCF_000243295.1. Taxonomy (NCBI): domain Eukaryota; kingdom Metazoa; phylum Chordata; class Mammalia; order Sirenia; family Trichechidae; genus Trichechus; species Trichechus manatus. The sequence continues at coordinate 10,133,723 of NW_004444013.1, forward strand.
TGGGCAAGCAACATTTGGTATTTGAGGGAGGTGATGAATTTGAGACTCCTTATGAGTCGGAATTGACTCCACGGCAGTGGGTTTGGGTTTGATTTTGGTTTGGTTTCAGATGGAACCCTGGTGGCACAGTGGTTAAGAGCTACGGCCCCTAACCAAAGGGTTGGCAGTTCAAATCCACCAGCTGCTCTTTGGAAACTCTGTGGCCCAGTTCTACTCTGTCCTGTAGGGTCGCTATGAGTCAGAATTGACTCGTTGGCAATGGGTTTGTTTGTTTAGTTTTGGTATCCAGTTCTGGTATGCGGTTCTGTCTAGAACCGGACTTGTAAAGAATGATACATATAATTTCCTTCTTATATGTATTTCTGACCTTCATTAAGTCCTTATATCTGTGGAAGAGTTAGCATTTTGTGAAAACTCTTTGCTTCTCAGGTACTCAAAATAATTAGCTTGAGAGTGTTATTTTCATCAATATCTTTTTCTAGAGATGGGTTCTTTCTTTGGGTGGTTGTGGAGAAGGGCTTCTCATCCCGACATAGTTAGTGCACATAGGTGGAGTGAATTGGGAACCATCCCAGTTCACACAGCCCTAAATCTGGAGCTTTGGTAAATAAAGTCCTCCCAAAGATACTTCCTCCTCCTGCACTTTCAACAGTTGGGTAGAGATTTTTCTGAGCCAAGGCAGAGCACAATATTGTGAATGCTGAAACTCTCAGAGACGCATAGAAGTTTTCCATCATTTTCTACTGGTTAGCCTGCAAGTATTTTTCAGTGGCCTACAACATGCAGTTTGAGAGGAATGCTTCATGGTTCATTCATGTTCACATGGAATGATTATTTCTTACGTCTGGTTCAAGTTTGGTGGCTGTATATTGCATGAACTTCACCAAACTGTGTGTGTACTTAAAATCCACCTAAATAAGTAAATAAGTAGTCAAAAACCAGGATAGTATCTTTGGGATATGTTTTTCTTCATAGGTTCCCAAGAAGTTGATCCACTGAGGTTATGTATAGTCAGTAATATACATCTGGAACAGGGGTCAGCAAACTTTCTGAAAGGTTCACATATTAAGTATTTTATGCTTTGTGAGCCATATGGTCTCTGTTGCAATTATTCAGTGTTGCCATTGTAGCCACAGACAATATGTAAACAGATGAGCATGGCTGTGTTCCAGTAAAACTTTATTTATACAAACAGGCCTGGTGGCACAACGGATACGCACTTGGCTCCTAACCCAAAGGTTGGCAATTTGAACTCACCCAGAGGCTCCACAGGAGAACGACCTGGCAATCTACTTCCGTAAAGACTACAGCCAAGAAATCCCTATGGGGCAGTTCTACTCTTCACATGGGGTCACTATGAGACGAAAATCGACTTGATGGCACCTGACAACAACAGGCCTATTTAAAAAGTTCATCTACAGGCCGTAGTTTGCCAGCCCTGATCTAGAGTATAGCTATTACTTTAAGATCTGCACAATTTTTTTTTTCCCATACAACAATTTATACATACATTGTTAGGCGACCCTAATTGGTCTCCCCATACTGTGACAGCACACTCCTCATTTCCACCCCTGATTCCCCATGTCCATTCAACTAGCTCCTAACCCTCTCTGCCTTCTCATCTCACCTCCAGACGG
>NW_004444013.1:10140445-10260743 GCF_000243295.1 Trichechus manatus latirostris
CTTAAAATTCTCTTTTTATCTCTGGTTTTGGCAAGTTTGATTATAATATGTCTTGGTGACTTTCTTTTGGGATCTACCTTATGTGGGGTTCGATGAGCATCTTGGATAGATATCTTGCCATCTTTCATGATCTCAGGGAAGTTTTCTGCCCACAAGTCTTCAACAATTCTGTCTGTGTTTTCCGTTATCCTCCCCTGTTCTGGTGCTCCAGTCACCTGTAGGTTATTCCTCTTGATAGAGTCTCACATAATTCTTAGGGTTTCTTCTTTTTTTAAAATCCTTTTATCTGATTTTTCCTCAAATAAGTTGGTGTCAAGTGCTTTATCTTCAGTCTCACTAATTCTGACTTCCATTGCCTCAATTCTGCTCCTATGACTTTCTGTTGAATTGTCTAATTCTGAAATTTTATTGTTAATGTTCTGGATTTCTGATTGCTATCTCTCTGTGGATTCTTGCAGCCTGTTAAATTTGTAATTATGCTCTTCTCTAATCTTTTTAATTTCCTCTATTGCGTGTTCTGCGTTTTGCTTAATTTCCTTCCTAATCTCTTGAAGAGTTCTGTATATTAATCTTTTATATTCTGCCTCCGGTTATTCCAAGAAATTTTCCTCCTCTGGAAAATTTCTAGATTCTTTATTTTGGGAGCTTACTGAAGCCATCATGGATTGCGTCTTTATGTGATTTGATATTGACTGTTGTCTCCAAGCCATCAATAAGTTATTGTTTTTATTTATTTTATTTTTGCTTACTGTGTCCTTGCTTCTTGTTTTGTTTTGTTTTGATATGCCCAAATAGGCTGCTCATATAAACTAGTTTGATTATTGGCACCTTTGAAACTCTAATGTCCTGTCACCAGGTGGTTAGATCTGTTACTAGGTATGTGAGCTCAGGAATCCACCCACTCCTCCTGTATGGATTCAGCTCAGGTGCCCAGGTAGATAGCCACCAAGTGTGTGGTGTAGGCTCTCACTTACAGTCCTAAACAGGCATGGGTGATTGGTGTAGGCACAGGCATCTGGCTGCAGCAGGGGGACACATTCTGAGCAAGGCAGGGGGCTGATGACCGCCCCCAAGTGTCCAGGAGGAAGGTGTGTCCCTGTTCCCTAGAGCGCGTAGGTGGATGGGTTCTGCAGGTAGACTATGAGCACCCTGTGCCATTGGCTGTAAGGACTGGGGGGCATCTCTTACTTATGGGCCCCTATCACAGGTGGCCAGGTGGCATGGGTGGAGCCACCAGTCCTCAGGCCCCTGATGTGGGAAGGTGAAGACCCTGCTTAACAGGCAGAGCAGTGTCAAATGTCAAGAACCTGCCACTTCACAGCTGAAACAGTTGAAGTTAGACTTCTGGTATATACTCTGTTGTACTGCGGTAATGAGGTCCTATGTTGTTGAGATGGGCCCACACAAGCCTGTGCAGGGGGAAAGGCACTCAAAGTCCGTGGATCCCTTATGCCTGTGCCTAGGCAAAGGAGCTGTGCCTACCCTGGTTCCTGGCTTAGGGGAGCTGGTAGTTTATTTTTTCCTCTGTTTGTTAATTTGTTCACTCTCCAAGGCAGGGAGAATGGCTCCGGGCGTGTGATGGATCCTACTTCCAGCCCAGGGGACTCAGCAGTTGCTGAAGCGGTCCAGGACCCAGTGCAGAGCAGGGAGCGGGGAGGTAAATGGGAGAGAAGTTTTTCCCTAAGGGGGTGTTTCTGATTCGCGCAGAAGGTCGTACTTAATTAACTTATCTTTCACCGATCCAGGGCTGCTTCTCACTGGTTCTGGGTGGCTGTGTAGACTCTCTGGCGCTGGGTCTCTCCCAGTGCGGAAAGCGTGCCTCCTGAGCACAGCCGCTTGCCTGCCTCACCACTCACCCTTGAGCTGATCAAACCTGAAGAGCTCAGGCTCTCGCTGTTCAGGTCTGGCACCCCTCACCGCTTCCGAACCGTCTCTCCCTCCCCCTGCCACTCAGTCTGGTTCCTCAAGTCTGCCTTTGATGTTTAGGGCTCCCAGATTGCCATATATGATCAGTTCACTTGTTTTTTTGGGTCTTTGTTCTAAGAGGGTCCACTATAAGTGTCTGACTACTTAGCCATCTTGGCCCCGCCTCCTGCACAACTTCTTTGTAGGGTGAAAGTCTTGCATATACTAAGGCAGTGAAAGTAATGCCAGCTAAAAAAGTTAGACCATCTCCTGTGAATTTTGCTTTAAGGAAAAGTTTGTAATGCTAAGGTATTAATAAGTTCACTGAACATTTCTTTTTTTGTTGTTATTGGCAGTAAAAAAAAAAAAACCAAAACCATTATCGTCAAATTGATTTTGACTCAGCGACCCTGTAGGACAGAGTAGAACTGCCCTGTAGGGTTTCCAGGGTTGTAATCTTTACAGAAGCAGACTGCCATATCTTTCTCCCGTGGAACGGCTGGTGGGTTCAAACTGCCAACGTTTTGGTTAGGCGTCACATAATCGACAGTTTAGGGTTTCAGGATTGACGTTTGTCTCTTGTTTTACTCAGTTTTTTGGGTCTTTGCTATGGAGGGACGGCATGGTGCTTCTGTCTGTTGCACCATGTTGGCTCATCTTTGCCAACGTTTTTTTATTTTTTTTAAATCAGGACATAAGTCCTTTTCTTTGAAATGCTACCAGATAAAGGCTATACCCCGTTTTAAGCACTTGTGATATTTTTATTAATAAGAAGACTGAGTTCCTCCCTCCCCCTCACACTTTATCCATTTGGAGACTTAAGTGAGCAGAAAATGGTAGTGTGATAAAAATATCTACCTACGTGATTTTGCAGAAAAGCTAACCCAAAATTGTATTCAGGTAACAGATTGAAAACTTAGATTCTGCAAGCCTTGAGTTATTAAGTGGATCTATACTAGTTTACTTTCCAACATTATTTTGAAGAATAGCATAAAATTTTGAAAGGCTTTTGAAGACAAAACAACTAATCATTTACATTCTAGGAATTCAGTTTGTATCTGTGTCTAGAGCACCCTGTGGGATGCAGGCAATTGATATGCTGATCCTGGGACATGCCTTGCCCACCCTACCCATGACCCTTCTCGTTTCTGACAATAACCTTTCTACTCCTCTCCATATACCCCAAGCCTGTGAAAGCCAATGTTCCTCACCTCCACAAAAACAAATGAAAAACCAAAGACTTTCCCTGTCATTCCCACAATAACATTGTTTCTCTGAATTCTTGTATTCTGTAGTCTGTTGTAACATTTTCAGCTCGTTTGGGAATTTGATTCCAATATGTCAGCGTTTAGGGAGCAGGGTGTTCATCTTAGTTACTCCCGTCATGGATCCTACTCTCGGTGAGTTTAAGATATGTTTAGAGGATTACAATAAATAACAAAAAAATTAGTAATTTGAGAGGATAGTAAAAGATAGGTGACAGGGGATAGAAGAAGGGAGACTTGAACTTGGCCTTGGATCTGAATGAGCAAAGAAACACATAAAAAAAATACACTGCGGGGACATGTGGGAGACCAAGTCCATCTGCCTGGAGGGAGTGCTCATAGGGGATGATGGTCAAGAAGACCAGAAAGTCAGACGGAGATAGGACTATATGGAAAGTTTTAAGTGCTAGATACTAGCAGTTTATGCTTTTTTTTTAAAGGAATTTATGCTTTAGTTTGTAAGTGTGCTGAGCTCAGAGGTTTTTGTGTAGGGGAGTTACATAATGAAAAATGTTTTCTTCATTTCTCTAACAATTATTTCCTGATTAAAGTGAATTAGAGAAAAGAGATGCCAGAACCTATTGTAATAAACTAGACATGAGATAAGAGCTTCTGGGATTAAACAATAGTGATGGGACTGGAAAGGAGACTGAAAAGATATTACAAAGGGTGAATTGATATGACTTGATGAGTAATTGAATGTGGTTTGAAAAAGTGAGCTGCTTTGCACTATTGTGGTTTTCTTGATGCTCTTTGTTGTCTAGCTTAATGGTAAACTTTTATGGGCATACGTGACATTTTAGCCTCCTTTTTAATAGGTGTCCATTATCTTGTTATTCGTGTTTAAAGAATTTATTTAATACCTAATATTCCATACAGCATGGCATTTTAAGCACTGACATAACTTCATAAGGTAAAACTAAGACCAAAAGGTTTGTTTTATTAAAAAAAGAAATGACATTTATATTCAGTCTTCAAATCACTATTGCATTAAAATTTTTTTTGAGATATAATTATCACGGTATAAAATTCACCCTTTAAAAGTATACAGTTCCAACATTTTAAGTATTTTTAGTATATTCACAGAGTTGTGCAGCCATTACCACTGTCTAATTTCATCACCCCAAAAAGAAACCACACACTTTAGCAGTAACTCTCAATTCCCTCTCCCCTCAGTCCCTGGCAACTACTAATCTACTTTCTGTCTCTATATGTTTGTTTATTCTGAACATTTCATATGAATGGAATCATATAATATTTGTCCTTTTGTAACTAGTTTACTTAGCATCATGTTTTCAAGGTTCATCCATGTCATAGCATGTATCTGAACTTCATTCCTTTGTATGGCTGAATAATATTCCATTGTACAGATATACCACATTTTGTTTATCCATTCAAGTTGTGGACATTTGGGTTGTTTCCACTTTTTATCTATTATGAATAATACTGCTATGAACATTTGTGTACAAGTTTTTGCATGATGTAAGTTTTCATTTCCCTTGGTTATATACCTAGGAGTGGAATTGCTGGGTCATATGATAATGCTGTTTAACATTTTGAGGAACTGCCAAACTGTTTTCCAAAGGGGCTGAACCAGTTTACAATCCAGCAACAATGTATGAAGGTTTTTGTTGCATTTGTCCATCTTTTTTAATTTTATTTTGTTGTTGTTGAGAATATACACAGCAAAACATACACCAATTCAGCCGTTTCTACGTGTACAATCCAGTGACATTGATTACATTCTTCTAATTGTGCAACCATTCTCACTCTCCTTTTCTGGGTTGTTCCTCCCCCATTAACATAAACTCACTGCCGCATAAGGTTCCTGTCTAATCTTTTGAGTTGCTATTGTCACTTTGATCCCATGTAGATAGTTCTTAAAAGAGCATCATACTCAAGGCAGACATTTTTAACTAGTTAAGCTAAACTATTGTTTGGTTTTCAGAAGACTTCAGGGGTATTTTTGGCTTAAATTTTAGAGATTATCTCAGGGCAGTGGTTTCAGGGATTCATCCAGCTTCCCTGGCTTCAGAGTCTGGAGTCCATTGCATTTCCCCTCTTTTGATCAGGATTCTTCTATAGAATCTTTAATCAAAATGTTTGGTAATGGTAGCCAGGCACCATCCAGTTCTTCTGGTCTCATGACAAAGCAGGCAGTTGTTCATAGAGGCAATTAGCCACATATTCCCTTTCCTTCTCCTATTCCTGACTCTCCTTCTTCCTCTGTTGCTCCAGCTGAATAGGACCAATTATTGTGCTTTGCATGGCTGCTTGGAGGCTTTTAAGACCCCAGGTACCATGCGATGAACTAGGAGGTAGAACAGAAGTACTAAAGATGTTATTAAACCAATTAACTGGGATGTCCCATGAAACCATGACCTTAAACCTTCAAACCAAGGAATCAAATCCCATGAGATTTTTGGCTGTATGTAAGCAGCCTCAGCAACTACTCTTTTCTGTTGTTGTTGTAAAATATATCTATCCCACAACTTTTGCCAGTTCAAGTTTTTACAGGTGTACAACTTATTGACAACAATTACGATAATCGGCTATGCAACCTTACCCTTAATCAATGTAATTTTTCCATCACCATTAAACCCTTCCTTACCCTCCCTCCTGCCCCTGGTAACCACTAATAAACTTTGGTCTGTATACATTTGCCTTTTCTTGTCTTTTTATATAAGTGAGGTCATACAGTATTTGTCCTTTTGTGATTGACTTATTTCACACAGCTTAATGTCTTCAAGCTCCATCCATATTGTAGCATGTATCGAGACTTAAATTTCTCCTACTGGCTGAGCAGTATTTCGTTTTATGTATGTACCATGGTTTGCATATCCATTCATCTGTCGATGGGCATTTAGGTTGTTTCCACTTTTCGGCACTATTCACAATAGCATTTGTCCATCTTTTTAATTAGAGCCATCCTAGTGGGTGTGAAGTGGTATCTCATTGTTTTGATTTGCATCCCCCGATGTCTAATGATGTTGAACAACTTTATATATTTATTGGCTATTTGGAGAAATGTCTGTTCATATCCTTTGCCCATTTTTAAATCAGGTTATTTGTCTTTATTGTTTCATAAGGGTTCTTTATATGTTATGGATATAAATCCCTTATCAGATACATGATTTGCAAATATTTTCTCTCATTCTGTAGGTTGTCTTTTTACTTTAGTGATAGTCTTTTGAAGCACAAAGTTGTGAATTTTAATGAAGTCCAGTTTATCTTTTTTTTCTCCTATTGTTGCTTGTGCTTTTTAGTGTTGTATCTAAGAAATCATTACCTAGTCCCAGGTCATGAAGATTTACACCTATGGTTGCTTCTGATTTTTATATGTGATGTGAGGTAGGCATCCAACTTCATTCTTTTGCATGTGGATATCCAGTTCTCACAGTGGCATTTATTGAAAAAACTATCCTTTGCCCATTTAATTGTCTTAGCACTGCTGTTGCATTTTAATTTTCATAAATTTGACAACACGTTCATGAAATAATGTGCTAGCATCTCGTTTTCACAGATTCGCTTTAAGTAAAAATGATTGTCCTAAATTGTTTAGTGGGTTTCGATTTTATAAAGTTGGTTAAACTAGTGATAACTGTGGATTTGGAGAGTATTGTACCTTTTTTCAAGCAACAATTTGAGAATGCGGTCTTTTCCAAGGCCACCGTGTTTGCAGCCAGGAGATGTCATGCTGTGCGTCTCCCTGTGTTTATGGATTGGCTTGGGGACCTCCATGGTTTCTTCTGATAGCTTTATGATTTAGACTAATGAGGATAACCTCAAAGAATTTGTATATGGAATCTTCACCAATCTGGTATGTTTTTAGGACTCTAAGGGCTCCAGTAGTGTCCAGCTCAGGCTTCGTCAGTAGATTGAAGGCTACGTGTAAACTTCTGATGGTTAGCACCATGATGGCTAGGTTTGCTGTCGGTTATACCGTAAGGAACTTGCATCCACAGCAGACACAACTCTGATACATCCCATAACCTGTCTTAGCTTTGTATCTAAGGATACATGCTTTATTGGGCTAGGTTGGGGTTGAGGAGGCTCGGAAGTTCAGAGAGCTGGTTGTACGGCACATGAGCCCGCTTTTTCCTCCATAGCTTCTGGTATACTTCTTAGTTTCCCATGCGTCTTAACTAATGACTACCACTACATACGAAGGTTACCCATTGTCTTTTGAGTGAACATTAAAGTTAATTAAAACAAATTAGATTGTATCACTTCCTAAGGAAAGCAATATGGCTGTTCAAAATAACTTTGAAATATTTATGCTTAGCCATTTGTGCCACCCAGGGACTAGTTCAGAAATAAATTCTCACATTTATAGTCTATTGATGTTTTTACTAGTTCAAGCCTACCAGCTGCTCTGTAGGAGAAAGATGTGACGATTTGCTTCCATGCAGCCTTGGAAACCCTATGGGGCAGTTCTACTCTGTCCTATAGGGTCACTGTGAGTTGGAATCGACTTGACAGCAATAGATTAGGTTTTTTTGGTATATAAATGCATGCTCTTTGTAGAAAAACAAAAATATTAGAATAAAGGCTTAAGTCTCCTTTCCCATCAATTCCAAGCCTGGTGTTCTCCCTGCAGTATCCTTCCCTAACTCACCTGCCCCAACCCAGGTAACCATTTCTAATTCTCACACATGTTCATTATGAGTCAGTGGGGCTCACAACAGTTATATCTACCACAGCCTATAATTTTATCTTCATTTGCTGTATTTTCTTTGTCTGCATAGTCATTCATATATCAAGGCTGATGGAGATTCTACCATCTCAAGTGGTCTCTTCTTACCTGCTAGTCTATACATTGGCCCAGAAGTGACACCTACCACTGCCACTTCTGCTAGGAGTAACATAATCACATGGTCCCACCTACTTAGAGGAGCTAGGAAATGTAGTTTTTCATTTTCCTGGAAGGAGAAGAGAACTAGATTGTTGGGAGCACTAGTGATATCTGGAATCCCTGGGTGGCACAAATGGTAAAGTGCTGGATTACTAACCAAAAGGTTGGTGGTTCAAACCCACTTAGAGGTGCCTTGGACAGGCCTGGTGATCTTCGTCCAAAAGGTCACAGCCTTGAAAACCCTATGGAGGAATTCTACTCTGCACACATGAGCTTGCCATGAGTCGGAATCCACTCAGCGGCAACTAACAACAGCAACAGCAACAGTGATATCTACCATAGTATAATTTTATTTTCATTTGCTATATTTTCTTTGTTTTGATGTTGTCGTAGAGCAAAATGGCAGAGCCTGGTTGAAATTAAAAGTAAAGAGCTTTTATTGAGAGGCAAGGCAATTTGCAAATTGGGAATCACAAGTTCTGGAGGATTCTGAACTAAGTGATCCAAGAAGGAGACCGTTCAGAGAGTTTTTATTAAAAAAAAAATACAAGGACCCTCAGTAAAAATTTAGTGATTGGTTGACATTTAGGTAATAGTTACAAAATTGGGCAAGGGTACATTTCATGGATAAGAGATTACATACGTTTCTAAAACTTTTTAAAAGTTACAAAGTAATCATTAAATTGGATACATCTGGCCTTGAAGCAATCATGAGACCCTCCTTGTGTAACTGCAGGGACGATGTGTGTAATTCTAAGGTTTATCTTGAGTAAGCATCTGTTCTGAGAATTGTTTTGGACCCAGTTCCCTGAGCAGGGTGTGTCATAGTCATCTAGTGCTGCTATAACAGAAACATCACAAGTGGATGGTTTTAATGAAGAGAAGTTTATTTCCTCACAGTTAAAGTAGGCTAAAAGTCCAAATTCAGGGTGTCAGTCCCAGGGGAAGGCTTTACCTCTCTTGGCCTTCTCATCAGTGTTCCCCCAGACTAGGAGCTTCTCTGCACAGGGACCCTGGTCCAGAGGATGTGCTCTGCTCCTGGCACTGCTTTCTTGATGCTATGAGGTCCCCCTGTCTCACTGCTCACTTCTGTCTTTTATATCTCAAGAGACTTCCTCAGGACACAATCCAGTCTTCTAGATCAGGTCCTGCCTTACTAACACAACTGCCACCCATCCTACATCATTAACATTATAGAGGCAGGATTTACAACACATAGGGAAATCACATAGTACCAGGAATCATGGCCCAGCCAAACTGATATACACATTTTTTGGGGGACATAATTCAAACCATGAGGAGGGTGTAAGCAAGCAAAAACCTTTAAGTAAATAAAATCACGTCACTCTCTAAAATTGTTTACCAAGTGATTTTCTCAGGGTACAGTGGAGAGTTACAAAATACAGTGACAGGCTGCATTCTTGATGTAGAAGTTACTTTTGATTCAAAATGGAGTTTTAGCCTCAGACCTTAGCATAACCACCATCGCATGCTGAGAGTCCTAAGTTAATCTGGGGTGCTCTTACTCAGTCCTCCCTTTAGATCATGATTCTCATTAGAAAGAGATTCATTGATCCCATCTTAAGTGTTCTGGCTTGCTGGGCTAGGAGTCTTATCTTCAGGGTGACTTGGTTTTCATATTTTTCTGATCACCCACAAAGGAATAAGTTGTCTTCAGCAAGGTCTTTTCTTCTTGGATGGCAGTCTGTCTCCACAGACATTTGAGACCCCAGACACTGTAATTAGACAGCTGGACACCACTGGATGTGCATTGGATGGCACTCTGTCTCTACAGATGTTTAAGACCCCAGATACTGTAATTAGACATCAAGGCACTATCACATGTTAAATAGTGGGTTGGGAGAGTACAGAGCTGGACCAAAATAAGACACCTCACCTGACATGATAAGGAGGCCAAGCCTATGATGAGAGGTCAAAGTTATATGAATAATTGTTTTTTTCCATAGGAATAGAGTTAGTAGCATGTTTGAATGTATTAGACATACATCTCATAGAGCATTTGATGTTCCAAATGATTATAGTAACAACAATGAGTATAATTAAACTCATTTGTAAAACAGAACAAAGCCAGTATCCTGTGCCTTTGGGTAATCAAATAAAGATGTCTAAAAAGGGAGGCAGGCACAGGAGGGGTAGAATGAGGCCATGTAGCTTTCTGGCAGATTTGTTTAATATCTTGTTTTACTTCCCCTGAAGAGTTTATCCAAGTACAGCAGGAGGTGTTAGCGATGGCACAGACTCCTCCTTGTTGAACTAGAAGGAAGTCGAGCTATTCTGTTATCTAGCACAACTTTGGGGAGGGAGTCTAAAGATTTTTATTGGGCTGCCATTCCATCATCAATGTCATTGGCTATTTGTTCCTTAGTAGCAGATTAATCAAAAATAGATTTCTCAAGTTAAGGGATGCTAAATTGGTGAAAGGGCTCAGAGGAGTACACATCCTTCTCCTGGTCTTTTTGATAAAGGGTTTTCATTAGATTCTATAAGTTCCCTTTAATATTGGGCAATGGTCTTTAAATCACTAGCCCAATGTGTACTTTCATCATAGGAATGGATATTCACAGGAACTCCTAAGAGGCCTACCATGTATTAGCCTTTCATTGTCCAACCATCCAAACAGAGTAATGCCCAAATAATTTTACTGTCAGTGGGGACTTGGTTTGTGAAGCTAAACCAGTCAGATCCTCCACAAAGGAGTACATATCCATGAGGTGCACACATCATATTTTTTCAAGTGCCTTTGGTTCGAAAAGGGATTGGTTGGTTAACTTTTAGAAGTCAGTTTTCAGTGAGAAAGTTGTTACAGATGGACAAATGTCCAAACCTAGTGGCATTCCACAGGGCAGTGAAAGAGCAAATAATTTATTTGGATAAATTTTAGTTGGTTTTCATCTCAGGCAGGTTGATGACGTGTGGAATTCTCTAGTCAGGACATTATAAAATTGGGGAGGAGAGATGAACCCCAGGAAATTTGTTAAATGATTTTCTGGGCCTCGACAAAAAAGAGTTATAAGTTCTGAAAGCAAGAACTATTGGATAGAGCAGAACAATCTACCAGTTGTTCAATGATCAGGGTTGGATTAAAACAAGAAACTTGAGATTGGAATGCTAACTCAGGAGGATGCTACATCCTAATGCCTATGGCACATTTGAAGGTGAGAGTGAAGTTAATTGTGGCCTTTGGCACTAGGCTGTAACTGAAGACAGGAACAGCTAATGGTTCTGAGTTTGGATGCCCAGACCTGGGGTGAGGGTGAGAAATCCAACATTTGGTTATATTACTGGCACTAGCTCCTGAGCTAACCTGACAAATGCATTATCTTTCTAGGCATTAGTGGGGATTATTGAGAATAGAAAGAGAAAACTTAAGGAGAACTTCATAATTAAAAAAAGAGAAACAATAAAGCAAAGGTCATAAAAATGAGTACAGTCATAAAGTAGATCCTTTCGGTTATTTACATAAAAATCTTACCAGGTAATAAATCTTGACTTGTAAAACAAGGCTACTTCAAAAGTAATAAGTATTAGACAAAGGGCAAAAATTTTAAGGACTTGTATTACCAAATTCACTAGACAATAAGACCTACGTTATGTAGTAAGACAAATATAAGAAATCCAGTGAGGAGAAGACAAAGTCCAAGGATTTCGGCAGGCCAGACTGGCATGAAGTCTTGTTCCTTGTTCTTGGGTTATCTGTCTGTTTCTGCAGTCATCTGCTTCTAGTTGCCTAGGCATGGAAATTTTCTGTTTCAGTCCTTCTGTAGGCTGGTGTCATGGATTGAATTATGTCCCCCCCCCCCCAAAATGTGTATCAATTTGGCTGGGCCCATGATTCCCGGTATTGTGTGATTTTCCTATATGTTGTAAATCCTGTCCCTATGATGTTAATGAGGGAGGATAGGCAGCAGTTGTGTTAGTGAGGCAGGACTCAATCTACAAAATTGGATTGTGACTTGAGGCAATCTCTTGAGATATAAAAGAGAGAAGCAAGCAAGAGACGGGGACCTCATACCACCAAGAAAGCAGTGCCGGGAGCAGAGTGCGTCCTTTGGACCCAGGGTCCCTGCAGGGAGAAGCTCCTAGTCTGGATAAACATTGACAAGAAGACTAACAGAGAGAGAAAGCCTTCCCCTGGAGGTGACACCCTGAACTTGGACTTTTAGCCTACTTTACAGTGAAGAAATAAATTTCTCTTTGTTAAAGCCGTCCACTTGTGGTATTTCTGTTGTAGCAGCACTAGATGACTAAGACAGCTGGCAAGTCCAAAAAGAAGATTTGCCCTTTTTTAATTGAGACACGTGAACCCAAAGCTTGATACCTTCTAGTTTGGCTGCACAAGAGTTAGTGAGGAGTACCAAGTAAGGCCCTTTCCAGTGAGGCTCTAATGAATTTTTTTGTTGATGCCTTTTCCAATATGCATAGTCCCCCGGGATGATGCTGGGGGAATTCTGAAGTGGTAAATCTTGGTTGTTAAAAGCCTCTTTAACCTGGGCATGGTATTTCTGGGAATATTCAATCAACGTCTGGCAATACTCTAGTAAGTCATGAGCTACGTTAGGGTCAGTGAAAGTAATGTGAGGAAGAAACATAGGCCTTCCAGTAACAATTTTGTAAGGAATAAGGCTGTGAGAACCAAAGGGAGTAGATCTTAAGTTTAAAAGGATCCAGAGAACCTTAGTCCAAGGCAAATTTAAAGATTCAGATAACTTGGCTAATTGGATTTTAATGATTCCATTGGTTTTCTCCACTAAGTCCGAAGATTGAGGATGATAGGGACAGTGTAGCTGCTGATATATAGGAAATACGCAGCAGAGTCCCTTAACAATTTGGCTGGTAAAATGAGTTCCCAGGTCACTACAAAAGGGTGTTTGGGCAACCCCAAGCTGATATATTTTCTAGTAGTTTCTTTGTCACAAAAGTGGCAGTGGCTTGGCAACGAGAGTAAGTTTCTATTCAATGTGAGAAATGATAAATCATAACAAGAACATATTTATAGCCATTTGAAGGTGGTAGTTGTATAAAATCTATTTGCCATTCTAGCATAGGGCCAAGAGGTAATAGATATCTTCCAAGTGGATTATGGCAAGAGCAGATGAAACAATAAATTACATGTTCTGCTGCCTCAAAGAATTTTCCCCACCAATATTTCTTTAAAATTTCAATCTTATCACGCCTAAGGTGGGATAAAAGCTCGCATCATAGGAACATGCTAGTGTTTGGGCAAAACTAATTTTCCATTAGGCCCAGGCCATAATCTGGTATCAGAGTCTTGATAGCAGTATTCTCACTCCCATATTTCTCTTTCTTTGGGTAACACCACTTGTTGGTGCTTTTCAACATGTTCTGGGGTTAGATCAGAAAAGTTATAATTGTTCATAAACAAATCAGGGCATTCTCCATCATCAGACCTCATAATAGCAGAGAGAAGTAGAGAGGCTATCTGCCAAGGAGTTTATTATATAACTTAGGATGTAAGTCCCTAAATTCTTTAATTCTCATTTCTTGGTCATGATTACATTGGGTACATTGGGAAACTACTTGTTGCATGGATTCAAAGAAGTCCTCACTCCACCAGTGTTTCTCTAAAGTGTTCATTATTTCCGTTTCTCTGGTAAATAAAGATTTTGGGTGTAAGGACTCATGAATTTTTGGATTACAGGAAAGTGCAAAGATTTGGATAAGATCTCTTTTCCATTTGGTCCAACGCGTAACATCTGAGTTGGATATTGATGATATCCTACCCTTTTTCCAACTTATTAATTCTGTTCTAAGGACTGATTGCTGGTGTTCCTTGAGGGACTCTAGCAGTAATTCAGCAGTTGGTTCTCCTATTAACTTATTTTTGTAAGAATTTTCAATATAACCCATTTTTCTGCAAAAGTTTATTGTACATTCTACAGTACTGAGGGGAATGCCTGACTAGTATGTTCGTAAGATTTGGAATAGTCTTTTTCCTTCTAAAGGGAACTTTTTGTAAGTTCCAGTTAAAAGAAAATATAAATATTCGGGTAGGGCAGTTTTCTTATTTGGCCCAATCCATAATTTTGTGACTGGGTCTTTATGGCTTCAAGCCTTTTCCCATTCCATAGTTTCTTCTCGCGAGGCCATTTGTTGGTGAAGAAAAAGCAACTCCAAGGCCTCGTAAAATTTAGGGTTGTCTGTGTAAAGGTTAAAGGTATATGGTTCTAATAAGGCAAGATTTGCCAAAGCTTGGGAGGCAGCCTGCTTGGCTGCTGCGTCAGCAAGATTGTTACCTTGGACTTCTTCAGTCTGAGGGGCTCCTTTTGGTTGATGGGCTTGGACTTTAATAGCTGCAGTTTCAGAAGGGAGCAATAAAGCATCTAAAAGGTCAACCGCTAAAGTTCCATTCTTAATAGTGGTCCCAGAGGAAGTAAAAAACCCTCTACGTTTCCATAGCATGCCAAAATGATGGACTACTCCAAAAGCATATGTGGAGTCCATGCATGTATCCACGGATTTTCTTGACGTGCACTTGTAGGCTCTAAGGCAATTAATTCAGCTTGTTGGGCTGAAGTGGCTTTAGGAAGTAGCTTGCTTTCTAGTACTTCAGTGGTGGTGGTTTCTGCATACTTTTCTTGGTAGTGGCCATCAGGATGAGATCTATCTGCAAATAGGACTAAATCAGGATTGTTAAAGGGAATTTCTTTTCAGTTCTTCCTGGGTACCTTTAACTGTTCTGTCAGGCCAAAACAATCGTGAACAAGATATTCCTCATCTTAAATAATAGGAAGGAGTGTGGCTGGATTTAAACGGGTTACAATATGAAGTCTTACATTGACTGCTGACAAAAGAATAATCTCATGAAAAGTAAGTCTGCTTGTAGACAACTGTTGGGTAAAGGTAGAATTAAGTACAGTAGACACAGCATGTGGTACATAAACATCTTTAAAAAATTCCAAGCACTGTATATCAGCAGTGGATTCTGCAAATTTTGCATTGGCAACTACAGTGCAAAGGCAAGGAAGGTAACCCCTGGCCATTTGGTTGAGCTGCAGAATGTAATATCCTGCAGGCCAATGTTGTCCACCGTGTTTTTGAGCAAGTAACCCTAATGCATTTCCATCTAGTTCATGGACAAATAAAGAAAAATCTAATTAGTAATTAGGAAATCCTAAAGCTGGAGCTGATGTTAAAGTTTCCTTTAAATTTTCTACAGCTTTGGCAGTCCTCAGGGGTAAGCTGGAAAGAGCCTGGTTCTGCGAATTTTAAATACTTGTAGAATGGTTGCACTAACAAAGAGAAATTTGGGACCCAAGTTTGGCAATAGCCACATTACCCCAAAAATCTCAGAGTTGTTTCTTTGTTTTTGGAATTGGATAAGATAGAATATCATGCTTTCTCTTAGGATCAATAGAAGTTTGCTGGGCTGATATTAAATGACGTAAATATTTAACCATAGGCTGGGCCAGTTATAATTTGTCTTTGGATACTTTGACCTCCAGAGGCCAAATGTTTAAGTAAAAGGAGTCTATCTTTTATACAAGCCTCCTGGGAAGAGGAACACACTAACAAGTCACCCATATATTGTAATAATGTGGAATTATTTTTAAATTGTAACGATTGCAAGTCAGCACAAAAAATCTGAGGCAAAAATAAGTGGGAGACTCAGTAGAGCCCTGAGGCATCACAGTCCAAGTAAATTGTTGATTTTTCCAATGTGAAAGCAAACAAATATTGACTGTCATAGTGTACAGGGATGCTAAAAAATGCTCTGCAAAGATATATAACTGTAAAGTAAGTGGCTTCTGGAGGGACATTAGAAAGTAATAAATGAGGATTAGGGACTACTGAGAATTTAGAGATAATTATATAATTGTCCATAAATCTTGGGTAAATCTCCAGCCTCTATTTTTTTGCTTTCTAACTTGGAGGACAGGCATGTTGCAAGGGCTAGTGCAAGGGATAAAAAGCTCTTGGAAAGAAAGCCTTGAATTATTGGTGCTAACCCTGCCTTAGCTTCTCATTTCAAAGGGTATTGGGGGATCTTTGGCAATTGTTTAGATAAATCAACTTGAATTTTAATAGGCTTAGCAAACAAAACACTCAACATCAGTAGATGTGGTAGCCCATAAAGTTTCAGGGGCTGGAGAAGAATTTTCCACAGGAGGCAGATCAGCTTCATTGTGAGTTTGAAGTGGCAGAGTGAGAGCTTGCATGTAACAAGCAGCATCCTTTCTATTTCTGTTTCTAACTGCATAGATTAGGGTAAATCTAGTATAATTTCTCCCTTTTCATTAAATCTAATCTGACATTTCCATTTAGATAAAAAAAACTCTTCCCAACATATTTACAAAAGTGTCTAGCCTAATGAGAAAAGGGTACGGATCATCAGTAAATCCAAGAGAAATAAGTACTGGCTGATAGTGATACCAAGTCTGTATTTGGTTAGTAAATTGCACTACTTTAGAGGTTTCTGTACTCCGGGGCAGAGGCTTTTGTAAACAAGTGGCGTTAATAGCAGATAAAGTGATTCCTGTGTCAATTAGAAATTTGCGAGGTTCTTCATTAACAGTCATGATAGTTTCTCCTTGAGGATTTAAAGCCACCATAGGGAATGTCTCTTTGTGTTTCCTGGAGCCCCTTCATTCAGATGTAGATTGAGGCTCCCCATATGGGAAAGCCCCCTGTTTGTTTTTTAGTTTGAAACAATCCTTTTTCTAATGATTGTGCTTTTTGCAATAGTTGCAGATTTGAGGGGTGTTAGTCACGATCCTAGAAGGTCCTGGTTTAAAAGCTTTTCTCTGCTGATTGTGTTGCAGCTGTTGCAGTTACAATATCATTAATTCATTTTGTTTGGCCTGTTTGTTTTGCTCCTGAATTTGCGCTAGTTTGTGGGCTGTGTCCATCAATTTGGGAAGCGGTGCAGTTTCCCAATCCAGTCTTTAGTGCTTAACTTGTTCAGATAATTCTGGGTGTAAACCTTTTAAAAATGTAGAATTGAAAGCAATCCCAGGACCGTCTTCCATGGAGTTTAATCCTGAATGTTCAGCAAAAATGCTAGCCAAATGCTCTCTGTAATTATATACAGATTCATCTTTTTCTTGTTTGCAACTGTGTGCTTTTACGCAATCAATTTTTCAAGGGAAAGCTTTTGGTATAACATCTAAAAGTAATCTGGCAACTGCTGTAGTTTGTTTTAGCAGTGTTGCTCCAGTTAATGTAGAATCAACTGTTAGAGATCGTTCAGGATTTTTCCAGTTTGCCTTTTCCATCCATAATTGGGCTTCTCCCAGCCTGACTAGCATATTTATCGATTGATATAAATCTGGCAATCCAGGCTTGTAAATCTCAATTAATATTATAAATTCTCTAGTGATTTTTTGTGGGTCTTCACGAGGATTAGGGAATTCTTTTATAATTGCATGAAGCACTGCTTTAGACCAGGGAGAAAAGGGCACTAATGGGGGTTCATTGGGTTCTCCTGGATGTCTTAAATTTGAGGTAACTTGCGTGAAGGTTATCAGGATAGAAGGGGAGTTCAGATAATGTGGTAGTAGAGGAGGAAGAAAAGAGTGAGGGATAGAGAGAAATTGGAGTCTTTGGTGGAGCAGATGAAACAGTAGATGGCACCAAAGTATTAGAAGTTGCCATGGAATTTTGACACAATAATTCCTTATTCTGTTTAGTTACTTTAGAGACAGTATCTTGTAGTGAAGCAATCTTGCTCTCTTGATTTCTTTTTGGTAGCTTGAAAATACCAATTAAAACATACATCCCATTGAGTTTAACTTGAGAAGACTTCTAATTTGCTGTGCGAAAAGGTTAACCTAGACAAATCAAAAGATCTCCAAACTGGCCACATGTGTTCTAAACTATCTTTGGTAAGATTATACCAGGTATTCAAAAAACAGCAAGTAGCAGGGCCATAATGTTTGCTCATATATTGGGCAGGTGTTCCCCAGGGGAACTCCCCATTTTTAGATTTAAAATTACCCATTGAAGAAAGAAAAGCCAAATGTGCACTAAAAATAAAAGTGGAGCACTGTTCTCAATTGCCTCAGAGGCAAAAAAACCACTCAGAGCACTGCTTTTGGTTTTCTCTGAGTCACAAAAACCTAGAGAGGAACACTGTGGGATTTGGACAGTGTTTTGCTTCGACCAGTGTGTACGTTTGTTGTGTGAGAGTTTGCTTGGGGGTAGCAGGCAGCCTAGTGCCCTGGTCTGTCATGTGACCACCTTATGCTGTCATGGGAGTCTTTAATGCTCATTATGAGCACTGGGGACCACCCTAATGGCTTTTACTGGTCAACCCATGCCCAAATTTTGTGGCTTATAGTGACCCAGAGCCCTTTGAAAGTAGAATTACCTCCGTAGCTGCAGAGGCTTCGAGGAGTAGAATAACCTCCATCTAGAGAAAATCGTGCACCAATCCTAGGACAAATTAAAGAGAAAACAAATTTGGACAAAAATGAAGGAGAAAGTAACCCTCAATAAAGCTTGGAGAACTCTGCGCGAAGAGGGTGAAGTTCAGATCTGAGAGGGGGCTTACCTGAGGCGATTCCTGTGGAGCTCTGGGAAAGCAGCCAGCCAAGAGGCTTCTGCTGGTACCAGGGCTGGCGTTCCTGAGCCTCTCCGGGGGTTGCCCCAGCAGCTCTCCTTCAGACCCCACTTCTGACACCAAAAAATGTCATAGAGCAAAATGGCAGAGTCTGGTTGAAATTAAAAGAGCTTTTATTAAGAGGCAAAGCAGTTTGCAAATTGGGAATCACAAGGTCCAGAGGATTCTGAACTAAGTGGTCCAAGGAGGAGACAGTTCAGAGAGTTATTATAAGAAAATACAAGGACCTTTAGTAAAAATTCAGTGGTTGGTTGACATTTAGGTAATAGTTACAAAATTGGGTGAGGGTACATCTGATTGGTAGGAGATTACATGTGTTTCTAAAACTTTTTTTTAAAAAAAGTTGGGAAGTAATCATTAAATTGGATACATCTGGCCATGAAATAATCATGAGCTCTTCCTTATGTGACTGCAGGGACCCGTTGCCGTCAAGTAGATTCTGACTCATAATTCTAAGGTTTATCTTGAGTAAGCTTCTCTTCTGAGAATTGTTTTGGACCCAGTTCCCTGAGCAGGGTGTAAGCAAGCAAAAACCTTTAAGCAAACAAAATCACATTGTTCTCCAAAATTGACTTATCAAGTAATTTTCTCAGGGTACAGTGGAGAGTTACAGAATTGACAGGCTGCATTCTTGATCTAGAAGTTTCTTTTGATTTAAAATGGAGTTTTAGCCTCAGACCTTAGCATAATCACCATCACTTAGGGAGTCCTAAGTTAATTTGGGGTGCTTTTACTTAATGTCAGCCTCATAAACTCAGTTGGGGTGGCTTCCTTTATTTTTCCATGTTCTGGAATAGTTTTTATAAGGTGGAAATTACCTGTACCTTGAAATCTTGGTAGAATTCTTCTGTAAAACTATCTGGGCTTGGTGCCTTGTTTTTGTGGGTATACTTTTAATTACTATTTCAATTTTATGTATAGTTATTGGTCAGAGTTTTACTTGGGTCAATTTTGGTAATTTATATGTTCCTAGAAAAATTTCCATTTTAGCCATTGATTTAAAGTTGTATCTGTCGTGTACTAGTATGATATTTAAAATTTCTTTTTTTACTTGTGGTTTTATCCCCTCCTTTTACCTTTTTGTGCGTTATTTGTGCCTTCTTTCTTTTTTCTTGAGCTTACTCACAAAGGTTTTTCTTTAAAAAAATATTGTCTTTGAAAAGAACTGGCTTTTCATTGATTGATCAGCTCTCTCATTTTTAAATTATTGTGGTGAAATATATATACGTATAACAAAACATTTGCCATTGCAGCCATTTTTATGTGTAAATTCAGTGTCATTGATCTTACATTCATCATGTGCAACCATCATCACTATCCATTTCCAAAATTTTTTTTATCACTCTTGACAGAAACTCAGTACCTCTTAAGCAGTAACTCCCCATTCCCCTGCCCATCCACCCCAGGTAACCACTAATAAACTTTGATTTCTATGGATTTGCCTCTTCTAAATATTTCATATAAATGGGATCATACAATATTTGCCCATTTGAGTCTGACTTATTTTACTCAGCATAACGTTTTCAAGGCCAATCCATGTTGTAGCATGTTATCAGAAGTTTATTTTCTTTATGACTCCTGTTTTCTTTTTCATTAATTTGTGCTATCATTTTTATGAATTCCTTCTTTCTACTTTCTTTGGTGTACCTGACTCAAGCCGTGGTATTTTCAATTGCTTCATGTGCATGTGAAAACCGAACAGTTAATAAGGAAGACCAAAGAAGAATTGATGCCTTTGATTGATGGTGTTGACAAATAATATTTAATATACCATGGACTGCCAGAAGAATGAACAAATCTGACTTGGAAGAATTACAGCCAGGGTGCTCCTTAGAAGCAAGGATGATGAGACTTCGTCTCACTTACTTTGGACATGTTATCAGGAAGGACCAGTCGCTGGAGAAGGACATCATGCTTGGTCAAGTAGAGGGTTAGCGAAAAAGAAGAGGACCCTCAATGAGATGGACTGACACAGTGGCTGGTAACAATGGCCTCAAGCATAGCAATGATCATGAGGATGGCACAGGACCAGGCATTATTTCATTCTGTTGTACGTAGGGTACCTATGAGTCGGAAACGACTCAACGACACCTGTCATGGATTGAATTATGTCCCCCCCCAGAATGTATGTATCAGTTTGGCTCGGCCATGATTCCCAGTATTGTGTGGTTGTCTTCCATTTTGTGATTGTAATTTTATGTTAAAGAGGATTAGGGTGGGATTGTATAACACCCTTACTAAGGTCCCATCCCTGATCCAATGTAAAAGGAGTTTCCCTAGGGTGTGGCCTGCACCACCTTTTATCTTACAAGAGATAAGAGGAAAGGGACACAAGCAGAGAATTGGGGACCTCATACCACCAAGAAAGCAGTGCCAGGAGCAGAGTGCATCCTTTGGACCTGAGGTTCCTGCGCTGAGATGCTCCTAGACCGAGGGAAGACTGATACATCACAAGGACCTTCCTCCAGAGCCAACAGAGAGAGAAAGCCTTCCCCTGGAACTGATGCCCTGAATCTGGACTTCTAGCCTACTAGACTGTGAGAGAATAAATTTCTCTTTGTTAAAGCTGTCCACTTGTGGTATTTCTGTTATAGCAGCACTAGATGCCTAAGACAGCACCTAACAACAAAAACAATGTTAAAGAATCAAGGTTCATTAAAAAATAAAGCGTTCATTTCTCCTTTCTGTTTTTCAGTTGGTATACATTCCTTTTAAATTTACACAAATATGGGTATATTCATTTTAAATATACACACACACATATAAGCTACATTGGAGTAGTAACACACTGGGGTAAAATGTGTTTCTCTGGCATCTGTTTATTAAAAATAAAACTTTTTTATTAGATTTTCTTTTGTTCTTTAACAAACGATCAGATAATCTGAACTGGATTCATTCAAAGTGTTCATTTCACATTGGACAAGTGTTCCTCACGCTGTTAGGAAGAAATGGGCTATATCAATCAGGAGAGGCTAGTGTGGTAGAAACAGAGTCACATGACAGAGCTTTACTCCTTGCCATCACTACATGTCCACCATGGGCTTGGTTGGGGATAGGGGATAAGAAGGGACCCAGGATGACAGAGGCCCCGCCGCATGAATGTACAGCTTCAGGATATTTCATGGCAGAAGATAGAGCTGGAGGGTCTTTGTGGGATTTATATTAACTTTCCCCAAAGAATTTGGTTTTTGTTCTTGGTTCCTGAGAGATAACCTCTAAAACCTTGGAAATTCCCGACTGAAGTATCTTTGAGGCCTCCAGACCACACCTAACCTATGATAATGAGGTGACTCTTGGGTGGGTGCTGGCCAGGCCAGAAAGACTACCTCATGATATCAGCTGACCTCAGTAGAAGGGGGCATAATTCAATCAATCCTGCCTGCATAATGAGCCCCCAGTAAAGGCTCTGGACAGGGAAGCTCCATGGGTTTCCCAGCTGGTGAAAGACACTGATGTGCGCAGGAGGGTTGAGCGTCCCTTTTTGGGACATGGAAGTTCCACATTAGGAACCCTCTCAGACCTCGCCCTACATGTCTCTTCATTTGTATCCTTTTTCCTATAATAAAACTGTAATCATAAGTATAGCACTTTCCTGAGTTCTATGAATCATTCTTGTGAATTACTGAACCAAAGGGAGTGGCAGGAGCCAGCACGACAGAAGTGAGGGGAGCAGGAAGAGAAGGAGGGGACACAAAAAAATCTCTGAAAGAATACAAGAGAAACTAGTAATACTGTGGTAATAAGAGTTACTTCTCCAGAGGCAAACTGGTTGACAAGCAGTCAGGGTAGAAGGAAGACTTCCTTTACAGTGGATACTCTTTTATATCGTATGCATACATGATCTACATAAAAACACTAACTGAAATAATTTTTAAGCTGTGATGTATATATTTCAAATTAATGAGCTTTTTTCCCTCCTGAGTAAAGTCCAAGCTACTCTAGTACAAGAAACACCAAGTGTATGAAATGAGAAACCTGGAGTACCACTGACACAATCCTATCTTTATGTAAAGCCTTACTAAGAGCTCTCGGACTGGCTTCTGTCTATTCTAAATATACACATCACTTCGACTCAGGAGATGAGAAAAGTGCTTACGTTGATAAACTCTTCTCCTTTTGGAAATAATTTTCCCTTTATTGCACCTTAGATACTGTTTTCTAAAGTAAAATTCCTTTTCTAAACTAAAAGTGTAGTTTTTGCACAATTAAGTTGATTTTAGGAGGGACCCAGTCCGTGGAGAAGGATTTCATGCTTGGTAGAGAGTCAGCAAAAAAGAGGAAGACCCTCAATGAGATGGACTGACACAGTGGCTGCAATAGTGGACTCAAACATAGCAACGATTGTGAGGATGGCGTAGGACCGGGCAGTGTTTCGTTCTGTTGTGCACAGAGTCGCTCTGAGTCAGACCCAACTGAATGACCCCTAACAACAACAACAACAGCAACTTTCTTTGGATTACTTTTTTTAAATTACGAGTCTTGAGTTGGAGTTATATGGTGATGTGAATGACGAGTAACAAAATAATTATAAAAGATTGTATGATAAAATCAGTAAAAAATAATACCACTAAATATTCAGTGCTGTAGAACGTAGCACTGTAAAATGAGAAATAGGAAAGAAGCTATAAGGGATTTTGTTCTAGATGATTGTTATGTTAATGATTTTTCATTACCATTGTGTGGGATTTAAAAATGTATTACCTTATGTAACTTTGTACTTGCCTTTGGATTTTCTTTTGGCATTCCCACACATCAAATTAATAATGTCTCATTTGGCAGCATAGTAGCTGAAAGAGGGAAGATACTGTCAGTGCTTTCTCTTGTTCTTATTTATGAATTATTACTTTTATTCCTTGCCTATTTGCTTTAGGCCTGGTCTGATTTTCAGGTTGTACACCATTTTGTGTAATTCTAGCATTCGTCCCTTCTTGCTGTTAAATTCCTCAAAATTCCTTTTAACTTCAGCAGTTATCACCTTGTTTAAAATGACTTCATCAAAAGAACAGATTCCTTCAATATTTATAGCTCTTCAAACGACAGTCTGGTGAGAATGTGTTTGGATTTATGTGGGTTCTTCTCCCCACTGACCCTGGATTGTCTCCTGTTAGTGAAGCTAATTTTGTTTTCTTACTAAGGTGACAATTAAATCCAATTTACCCAATAACATGCTTTTTTGGGTTTTAAAGTTTATTTCCTCCTGACAAGTGTGTTGTTGTTAAGTGCTGTTGAGTTATTTCGACTCATTGCGACCCCATGTGACAGAGTAGAACTGCCCCATAGGGCTGTAATCTTTATAGGAGCAGGTCACCGGGTCTTTCTCCTGCGGAGCCACTGGCTGGTTTCGAACTACTAACCTTTCCATTAGCAGCCAAGCGTTTAACCTTTGTGCCACCAGGGCTCCTTTGACAAGGTTTAGCTTTATGCTGTATAACCTTAGGAAGGTAGTCTAGGGTTGAGAAGTCTATTTTAAGCAGTTATAGAAAGGATGGCCTTAGTTTACTTTGCTTAAAATTCAGACCCTTGGGCATGGGGTACCGTGAGGACAAGCATGGTGTGTTTTTCATTCATCCTGGTATCGTCTGAGCTTAGAACAGTGCCTGGTGCATGGTCTGGGATCAGTAAATGTTTGTTAAATGGATAAATGGACTCACCTTGAAGAGGCAGCAGCTTTTACTAATTGTGACTTTGGTTGGTCAGTTATTTAATCTTTTAAGCCTCAGTTTTCTTATCAGTAAAATTAATGTAAAAACAGTAACTGTTTCATGGGCTTGTGGCCTTGAGTGGGCTCAATCATGCATGTCAGATAATTAGTCAAGTGCCATTGTAAGCATTCTGTAAAGTTTAGCTGCTATTAGTTTTATTAAAGTGAATTAAGATCTCTGGGTGGCGTAAACCCTTTGCATAAACTTGACTGATAAACTAAAGGTTGGTGGTTTGAACCCACCCAGAGGTGCTGCAGAAGAAAGCCCTGGTGATCTGCTTCTATAAAGATTACAGCCAAGAAGACCCTATGGAGCAGTTCTACTCTGTAACACATGAAGTTGCCATGAGCTGGAATCGACTCCACAACAACAGGTTTAGTTTTTGTTTTTCTTTTTTTAAGTGAATTAGATTCTGTTTTTAAAAAAATTCACAAAACCAAGACCAGGTTTCCAAACCATCCATTGTGGTTCCGTTGATAGGCTCCATCAGGTGTTTTTGGTGGATGTATTGGTCTGATGGTTACGTGGGAGACAGACTGCTTTCCAGGGGAGTTTTGGAAGCTTACGTTCCAAACTGCTCGTTCGTTCCTGGTTGTAAGATCACCATGAGCTTCTCTGGAGATGAGCAACTAGACTTTGGGGGCTGCAGTGTTGGAGTTAGTAAGCACTGTCACTGGAGTTAACAAACAATGGCATTTAAATAAGGGATATTTGAAATGGAAAATAAAGTAAGTGTGCTTAGGGAGACAGCATTAAATAATTTACTGATCTAGGAACTAATTGCTTTTGGTTTATAACTTTAAGTATTTAGACATAAAACGTTCTCTGATGAAAACCTGAATTTTCCTGTTTTCAAAGGCAGGGAAAGATCTTTCCACCTGTAAAAATCACCCTGACTCTTGATGCCCTTGTGCTAATCTGACATGGCTGAAAGCGTTCCATCTGGTTTACTTAAGACAGAAACATGATGTGTAGATAGAAATTGTTCTGTAAAGAGAGACTTTACATGAGAGACTTTTCTTAGTTTCCAAAGCAAAGATGTCTAGTCTGTAATACTTGGGAAGAAATCAAATAAAACAGAGCCGTAGCTTTGGAAATTGCTTCCTGTAGAAGAAAGAAGAGGCCTTCCTTCTTTCTTCACCAGGAAGGGATCTTCGTACCTCGGACAGCGCAGACTCTACCTGATAGATTCAAGGTGTTAGGAAGAGCCACATATTAAAGTTTAAATTGAAAAATTACCTACCTCAGTTATAGATTTGCTCGGACTGTAATGGCCTAACAGAGCCTTAGAAATTATCCCTTAAGATGTCAAAATGACTTTGCTCATTAATGAGGGCTTTGTTCATTACAAAGGTCCAAATGCCCTCTGGACTTTATTACTTCTTTTTTGACATGTATTTTATTTCTCTCCCTTTGTAATATTACATCTCATTTGAAACTGCAAGCCAAAATTTTTTCTTGTTGTTGGTTGCTGTCAAATTGACTCATGGTGACCGCCTGTGTGCAGAGTAGAACTGCTCCATAGGGTTTCCAAAGCTGTGACCTTTAGAAGCAGATCACCAGGCTTGTCTTCCCAGGTGCCTTTGAGGGGGTTTGAACTGCCAGCCTTTTTGGCTAGTAGTCAAGCACTTAACTGCCTTAAGAAATAGCACTGTCATGTTCTGAAGAACAAGATCTGTCGGGTGGCCACGTGCAGAGTGGCCAGGGTCTGGGCTCCTGTGGAGTGTGGGGCAGGAGTGAGACCCATCACAGTGGAGGCGCTTGCAAAACTAGCTCCTTTATCCATTCAATTAAGCAATTATTCATTTATTTCAGCGAACATTTATTGAGTATTTAATGTATGCTGGGCACTGTGCTGGATGCTAGGAATATAATGGTTCAGAAGAGTCTTTGCCATGTTGGCATTCTAGCAGGTGGTTAGTGTTTTGGGGGTATGGTCTGAACTCTGTCATACTTCAGATGATGTCAAGTCAAGTGATTGATTTCAGATAATTCACGTGATTTTGTTGTTTGTTTTTTAGTTCAATACATACATAGAAAATGAAGGTATGACGTAGATATTTAAAGCAAGGAGGTACTTTGAAAACCTGCCTCAGGATTGTCAGTTTCTCAGAGATTCACCCCCATCCGCAAAGCTGATAAGTACAGTTGATAGTTGCTAAAATGTGTTTTAACTTAGACGGTTTTCCCTGCAAAGAAAGACATGATTTTATCATCTAATGACATTTTAATAGTAAAAACATGTGTGTGTGAACTTATTAGAAGGATTGGAAAAGTTATTTCAGAAAGTAAATAATAGAATGGAGTCAAGGAGTATAGTTCAGTTCTATTGTATGGATTAAGGATTTTGGCATTTTGAATCTGTTGATGTAACTGAAATGTGATTTTTTTTCTTGTAATGAAAATCTCAGGATTTTCTAAACATGTATCAGAATTGACAGATGAGTGACTCTGGTACAGTGGCCTAGAAAATGGTGTGGTAGTGGACACACTGACCGAAGAACCTTATTCATGGCCTAGAGCAGGGACTCCATTTTCATCCCTTTGTATAGCTTAAAAGATCCATCTCTCCAAGGTAGATACAAACATGCGTTTTAGACTTATAAGTGAGATGATGTAGACAGTTAGTCCACATTAAGTGAATACTATATGTTGGCAGCTATCCTAGGTGGTAAATTATATTTTCTAATAAATGAACATTTTACTTAGATGTTCTAAATTATTGAAATGATATTTTCTCTCTCTACGTTTTATCAGTATTATTCTCTTTGGCTTATTGTTTGTTTCTTGCTCATCACAAGGTCTGTATTATGTGCTTGTTACCTAGCCAGAGCCACATGAAGCCCATGTCTAAAGAGGTGGAAGACAGGGTTTCTCCCTTCACAGTAGCTTGACTTAGCTACTGGTGACAAAGCCACCTGTTTTAAAAGTAATTGAGTACTAAACTACATGATTCTTATGCTCAATAGGATTAAAAAGAGGGAATACAAGGCTGATGGCTAGACTAGTGATTCCTAGATCTGTTAAACCATTGGTTTAAATGTGAGTACCAACATAAAATGGCCAACTTTCTATTTTGCCAAGTCACTGTTAAAACTATCACCATCTTTTATCGCCTCACTTCATTAAAGAATCTTTTCACACGAAAAAAGTAGGAAAGGCATAACCTCAGAACAAAGGACAGTTGTTTAAAATTATGAATTCCATTTTACAAAAGCCCTACTACGTTGTCCTTCTTTTTCTCGTTTTGGCACCAGTAAAAAATGTTACCAAAGAGTGACATTGAGGGGACACTGGCTGAGGGAGAAGGCTTCACTGAGAAAGTGGGTCTTGCTGGACCTTGAAAATGGAACACAGTGAAGGGAAAGGGATTGTCAAATGGGGTGAGTAGCAGGAATAAATGTGTAGAAGGGTTAATGAACCCAACCATATTTTGAGAAGTGGTGGGAAATAAAACTGATACTAAAAACCAAAACCAAACCCGTTGCCGTCAAGTCGATTCGACTCATAGAAATCCTATAGTAGGACATGGAAAACCTTAAAACACAGGCAGAAATTTAGATTGGCAGTCAAATCCTATAGCCATCGTAGTATTTTGAGATTTGTTGTTGTTGTTGGGTGCTGTCGAGTTGATTCCGACTCATAGTGACCCCATGTGACAGAGTAGAACTGCCCCATAGGGTTTTCTAGGCTATAATCTTGACAGAAGCAGATTGCTAGGTCTTTCTTCCACGAGCCACTAGGTCGGATTGAACCACTAACTTTTTGGTTAGCAGCTGAGCTCTTAACTGTTGGTCACCACAGCTTCTTCTTTTTTGAGACTAAGAACACGAAAATGGCATTTCAAAATATTAATCTGGTGCCTACATACATACAAGGATTGGGGATGCTTAACTCAGGGAGAGCGCTGTTGTTCTTAGATTAAGTGGTGAGAAGGTGAAGCCAAGAACAGGAGGGTCGGTGTGCAAAAGTCGGGAAGGACAAATTCGAGAGACATTGAGAAGAAAGAAATGATAGGATCTGGTGACACATTTACGTATCAGATAAAAGGAAAAGGAGAAATACACGCTAACAGCCCACGTTTCTAGCTTTGGAGAAGAGAAAAATAGTGGGAGTGTTGACACAGATTAGGAAATGTCTGAAGTTGATATAACAAAGTACTAAATTTGTGTTGTAGCTTATCCCAGGAGTGGGCGAAACCACAAATTATTTTTGTGACGCTATGCTTTTGTCTAGGAGCCCTGTGGCTCAGTGGTTAAGCGCTTGGCTGCTAACCAAAAGGTTGGTGGTTCAAACCCACCAGCCGCTCAGTGGCAGAAAGATGTGGCAGTTCTACTCTGTCCTAAAGAATCGACTTGATAGCAACAGGTTTGGTTTTTGGTTATGCTTTTGTCAGGGACCTGGTGAAGAATGTACCTCATGTTAACAAAGCACTTTCTTTCTATTTATTTTCAGATGCTTAGTGAACGTTATGTAATTTGTTTTTACCATAGCCGCAATGTTAGGAAGCAGTAGTACGTGATTAGGAAATTATGGTATGTAAAAGACATCATTTGTCCAAGATCTAGGGGCACTTTAGAGTTGGTTTTGAAGCAACCATGCAGTAGTCTACACTGAAAAATGAACTTAGTTTTCGTCAGAGTAATACCTATGATATTTTCCTATACTGGCATTCAGCATACTGTCTGCTTCATGAAGGGGAGGACAATATCTCTTTTGTTCGTTGTTTTGTTCATTGTTGAGCCTCACTCATAATTTGTGCCTAATACTTATTTGTGTAAAAACGAGTGACAGATCCAGATAGAGCAGGATTTTATGCTGAGCAATCAATGACCTTTTATTATTCTAGCTCCTAGAGTGGACAAGAGAATTCTATCTTAAGGTCACAAAATTATCTTAGTAAGAAAGATGATATGCCATTAACTAAACTAGATTTAGCATCACCTTAAATGATTTGTGCACACAATCAAGGGAAATTTTTTTTTGTGGTACCACCACTGAGACCTCCATTTTACGATGTAACCAAATTCCACTGGAATGAGCCCTAAACAAAAACATCGCTAGCCTTGTAAATATGAACAAAGATAAATCTGTTTGAGGTATCTGACCAGAATTAGTCCAGTTAGGAGCAATCCAGCACCAGTACTCAGAAAACTAAGGCTCAGGAATGGTGGATAATCTTTGAGGCTGGAGAGGTGAGGTACGTAGGGGTTAAGAGCGTAGAAGGTCTGGAGTTTTGCAGTGGGAAGCCGTTGTAGAATTTTAAGAAAGAAAGAGGCAAGATGAGATTTAGGTTTTGCAAATATCACTTTGTGATAGCTGAGATGAGAGATGTAGGAGCTTGGACCACAGGGCTCCTAGACAAAAGCATAGTGTCACAAAAATACTATTTGTGGTTTCACCCACTCCTGGGATAAGATACAACACAAATTTAGTACTTTATTATACCAACTTCAGACATTTCCTAATCCGTGTCAACACTCCCACTATTTTTCTCTTCTCCAAAGCTAGAAACGTGGGCTGTTAGCGTGTATTTCTCCCTTTTCCTTTTATCTGATACGTAAATGTGTCACCAGATCCTATCATTTCTTCTCAATGTCTCAACAACTTTGAGAGAGGTTGAGAGGTAAAAAACACCTGGGTTAGGTGTCTGGCTTATGCAGTTGAGGGGTGTTGGTGGTGTTCTCTGAAGTAATGAATCCTGGAAGAGGACCAGGTTTTTAGGCAGAGTGGGAAGATCATGACTTTGGTTTTGGACACTTTTTAGTTTGAGATGAAGAAGCCATTAAGACATTCAAAGCTTTGAGAAAGAAAAGGGAAGTTGAAGGAAACGAAGAATCACAAGCCTATTTATGGAGAGTTCACAAAGGTGGTTGATTTAAAATTAATGTAAGGAAATCAGTAGGTTTCCTATGTCCAAATAATTAGAAAATGTAATGAAAGGAAAGATTCCATTCACAATAGTAACAACAAAATACTTAGGAGTAAACTCAATAAAAATGTATAAAACCTGTATGAAATACTTTAAAACTTCAGTTAAGGATGTTAAAGAAGAACTTAATAAATGGAGAAATATACTACATTCAAGAATGGGAATATTTAATATTGTAAGGAAATGAATTCTCAAAAATTATGAATTTGCCCAAAATGATTCATTGGGAAAATGATTTCAACAGGAAAAATAAGCATGTGAGATGAGCCAGGAAAATGCTGGACTAAGTAATGATGAGGTTTAGGGACATGCGTGCATTTTCTATTTACACATTTCCTTATTTTTATTTTTTACAAGTATGTATTACTTTTGTAATTAGAGAAACAAGAAATAAAATAGCAGCAGGAGCTGTAATAAATTAATAATATAGCAAAAAAAAAAAAAAAGACTGAGGTAGATTTATAGATAGGAGCCCTAGTGGTGCAGTGGTTAAGCACTTTGGTGCTAAATGAAAGGTCGGTGGTTCGAACCCACCAGCAGCTCTGCAGGAGGAAAGACCTAGCAATATGCTTCCATAAAGACTGCAGCCTAGTAAACCTATGGGGCAGTTCTACTCTGCCATATGGGGTTGCTATGAATTGGAATCAACTTAATGGCGTACAACAGTAACAGATTTATATATACTTTTTATTGGAAAGGAAAGGTATAAAGATTACACTGAGGAAGAAACGTTACTACTACCTTGACAGAAATAAAAAGGATTATCAGGGAATACTATAAACAACTGTATGCCAACACACTGGTAACTTAGATGAAATAGATAAATTTCTAAAAAGACATAAACTACCAACACTGACTCAAGAAGGAATAGAAAATCTGAATAGACCTAAGATAAGTAAAGAGATTAAATTAGTAATTTAAAACACCCCACAGGAGAAGTCTAAGAGTAGCTGGCTTCACTGGCGAATTCTTCCAAATATTTAAAGAAGAATTTATCCTATTTTTTCACAAATTTTTCCAAAAAACAAAACAAACAAAAAATTAGAACAGGAGAGAATACTTCCCAACTTATTCTATGAAGCCAGTATTACCCTGATACCAAAACCAGACAAAGACATCACAAGAAAAGAAAACATACCAATATCCTTTATGAATATAGACACAAAATTCCTCTACAAAATACTAGCAAATAGAATCCAGTGACATATAAAAAGGATTATACACCATGAACAAGCATAATTTATTCCAGGAATACAAGGTTGGTTTAACAGCTAAAGATCAAGTAATATAATATGCCATATCCAATGATCATCTCAATAGATGCAGAAAAAACATTTGACAAAATCCAACACCTATCGTGATAAAAACACTCAACAAACTACAGTTGGAGGAAACTTCTTTAATCTGATAAAAGGTACCTATGAAAAACCTACAGAGAGTATCATCAATGGTTGAAAGACTGAATGTTTTCTCTCTAAGATCATGAACAAGACAAAATGTCCACCGCTTCTCTTCAGCATTGTACTGGAGGTACTAGGCAGTTAGGCAAGAAAAAGAAATGAAAGGCACCCAGATTGGAAAGGAAGAAGTAAACTATATTTGTAGATGTCATGATCTTATATATAGCAAATGTAAAGGAATCCAATGTACATGAGACGAAGTCTCGCCATCCTTGCTTCCAGTGAGCATTCTGGCTGTACTTCTTCCAAGACAGATTTGTTTGTTCTTCTGGCAGTCTATGGTATATTCAGTATTCTTCGCCAACACCATAATTCAAAGACATCGATTCTTCTTCGGTCTTCCTTATTCATTGTCTGTCTTACACACGCAAATGAGGTGATTGAAAACACCATGGCTTGGGTCGGGTGCACCTCAGTCCTTAAAGTGACATCTTTGCTTTTTTGACACTTTAAAGAGGTCTTTTGCCCCAGATTTGCCCAATGCAATGTGTCCTTTGATTTCTTGACTTCTGCTTCTGTGGGCGTTGATTGTGGATCCAAGTAAAATGAAATCCTTGATAATTTTAATGTTTTCTCCATTTCTTATAATGTTGCTTATTGGTCCAGTTGTGAGGATTTTTGTTTTCTTTATGTTGAGGCGTAGTCCACACTCAAGGCTGTGGTCTTTGATCTTCATCAGTAAGTGCTTCAAGTCGTCTTCACTTTAGGCAAGCAAGGTTGTGTCATCTGCATGTTGCAGGTTGATAGTGAATCTTCCTCTAATCCTGATGCCGCGTTCTTCTTCATATAGTCTAGCTTCTTGGATTATTTGCTCAGCATACAGATTGAATAAGTATGGTGAAAGGATAAAACCCTGATGCACACCTTTCCTGACTTTAAACCATGCCGCATCCCCTTGTACTGTTTGAACGACTGCCCATTGGTCTGAGTACAGTTTCCTCATGAGCACAATTAAGTATTCTGGAATTCCCATTTTTCACAATGTTATCCACACAGTCAAATGCCTTTTTCGTCAATAAAACACATGTAAACATCTTGCTGGTATTCTGTGCTTTCAGCCAAGATCCATCTGACATCAGCAATAATATCCCTCATTCCACATACTTTTCTGAATTCGGCCTGAATTTCTGGCAGTTCCCTCCTGATATACTGCTGCCACCGCTTTTGAATGATCTTCAGCAAAATTTTACTTGTGTGTGACATTGTTCGATAATTTCCACTTTTGGTTGGATCACCTTTCTTTGGAATGGGTGCAAATATGGATCTTTCCCAGTAGGTTGGCCAGGTAGCTATCTTCCAGATTTCTTGGCATAGACGAGTGAGCGCTCCCAGCCCTATATCCATTTGTTGAAACATCTCAATTGGTATTCCATCAGTTCCTGGAGTCTTGTTTTCTTGTGGTGCTTTCAGTGCAGCTTAGACCTCTCCTTCAGTACTATCAGTTCTTGATCATATGCTACCTCTTGAAATGGTTGAATGTTGACCAATTCTTTTTGATACAGTGACTCTGTGTATTTCTTCCATCTTGTTTTGATGCTTCCTGTGTCATTTAGTATTTTCCCCGTAGAATTGTTCAATACTTTCGGCTTGTTATTAGGAGAGATCAATCCTTGGAGAAGGACATCATGCTTGGTAGAGTAGAGGGTCAGCGAAAAGGAGAAAGACCTTCATTGAGATGACACAGTGGCTGCAACAATGGGCTCAAGCGTAACAATGATTGTGAGGATGACACAGGACTGGGCAGTGTTTCGTTCTGTTGTACGTAGGGTCACTATGAGTTGGAACCGATTTGATGGCACCTGACAACAGCAACAACAAAGGAATCCACGTAAAAAGTAATAGAGCTAAGAGACGATTTCTACAGGATACAAGATAAATATGTAAAAATCAATTGTTTCTATACTCTAGAAATGAACAATTTGAAAATGAAATGAAAACAATTCCATTTATAACAGTATCAAAAAGAATAAAATACTTAGGAATAAATTTAACCAAGAAGTACAAAACTTATACTATGAAACGTTACTGGAGAAGTTAGAGAAGACATAAAGACATGAAAAGATTTATGAATTGGAATATTTAATATTGTTGAGATGGCAGTTCCTCTTAAATTGATCTACAGATTTAATGTAATCTCTATCAAAATCCTAGCTGTTATTTTTGCAGCAATTGGCAGGCTAATCCTAAAATTCATATGGAAATTCAGTGGACCCAGAATAGCAAAAATAATCTTGAAAAAGAAGAACAAAGTAGGAGGACTCACATTTCTCGATTTCAAAACTTACTACAAAGCTATAGTCATCAAGATAGTGTGGTTCTGTCATGAGGATGGACACATATATCAGTGGAATAGAATGGGTAGTCCAGAAATAAACTCTCACATTGAACTGTTTTTGACAAGAATGCCAACTTAAAATTCAATGGGGGAAAGGGAATAGTCTTTTCAATGAATGGTGCTAATACAGATGGTACAACTGGCTACTGCAAAAGAGTAAATTTGGACCCCGTTTTCGCACCATGCAGAAAAATTAATTAAAAGAAGACCCTAGATGTAAATACGAGCAAAAACTATGAAACTCTTACAGGAAATTACAGGAGTACATCTTTAGGATGTTGGGTCAGGCAAAGTCTTCTCAGATATGACACCAAAGTAACAAGCAACCAAATAAAAAATAGGTAAATTTGACTTCATAAAAATTTAAAACTTTTTGTGCTTCAGTAGACCCCCATCAAGAAAATAAAAGACAGCGCACAGAATGGGAGAAAATATTTGCAAATCATATATATCTGATAAGAGACTTGTATCTAAACTAAATAAAGAACTCTTACAACTCAATAATAAAAAGGTAACTAAATTAAAAAATAGGCAAAGGATCCAAACAGACATTTCTCCAAAGAAGATACACCAATGGCCAGTAAGCTCATGAAAAGATGCTCAACAACATTAGCCATCAGGGAAATGCAAATTACAACCACAGCTGGACACCACTTCATACCTACTAGGATGGGTAAAATAAAAATAGACAATAACAGGTATTGGTGAGTATGTGGAAAAATTTGAACCCTTATACACTGCTGGTGGGAATGTAAAATGCCGCAGCCACTTTGGAAAACAGTCTGATGGTTCCTCCAAGTGTTAAATATAGAGATCCCTTATGACCCAGCAGTTCTGCTCCTAGGTATATGTGATGTGATGAATTACCTAGTATGGCCTTTCTGGACATGGTCTTGTAACTCTCACCGAGGCGATTGGGCGGGACTGTGTAAATAATTGTGACCCACCAAGGGGATCTGTCAGTTTTGCTTTAAAAGAAAGCCAATTCCAGAGCAGAGAGAGGAGCCCACCACCACCAAGGAAGGAGAGATTGGCAGCAGAGACTTGCAGGAAATAGTGCAGTGGGCTTGCCGGCCCACAGAACGAGAAAGCTGAGTGCCTTTGGGCAGAGACAGAGGGCCAGGGATAAGCCTATGCCTGACCCACGAATTTGGGACTTGCCAGCCTCCGCAACTGTGTGAGCCATTTCCTTTATACAGTTCATGAGTTCTGTGAGATGTTGCAGCAAATTAGGGAACCCAAAGATGGGAGGGAGAGTACTGAGGCGAAAGGGAGTAGTTGATGTTAGAGATGATGGTGCACTACAGCAGCTTGGAAAAGTTGGACATTTGGGACATCTTTGACCTCCACCTCATAGGAACCAACTTTGTGCTGATCCTTATGAAAGAAATTATTTGTTTAGTATATATCAAGAGAAATGAAAACATAGGTCCACACTAAATCTTATACACAAATGTTCATAACACCGTTCATAAGAGCCAAAAAATGGAAACAACCCAAATGTCCATCAACTGATGAATGGAGAAACAAAATGTGGGTGTATCCATACAATGGAATATTTATTATTCAGTCATAAAAAGGGATGAAGTACTGATTCATGCTACAACATGGTTGAACCTTAAAAACATTATACTAAGTGAAAGAAGCCAGTCATATAAGACCACATGTTATATGATTTCATTTATATGAAATGTCCAGAATAGGCAAATACATAGAGACAGAAAGTAAATTAGTGGTTGTCTAGGACTCAGGGAAGGGGGACAGTTGGCGGGGGGTTGACCGTAAATAAGTACAGGGTTTCTTTTGGAAGTGATGAAAATGTTCTAAAATTGATTGTGGTGATTGTTGCATAACTTTGTGAGTATACTAAAAACCATTGAATTGTACACTTTAAATGGGTAAATTGTTTGGTATATGAATGATATCTCAATAAAGCTGCTACATAAAAAATACACTCATAAGGAGAAGTTTGCAGACCAATATATATTATATGGACATATTTTTGTAAAATAATATATTTATCAGTTCATAATAAAACATGCTTAAAAATTAGCAAAATTCACGAAGCAATGCAGAAGAGGAAAGCACTTTAATGTACTTTCCTTTGACTACCTTTCATTGTGTAGCAGGTCTGGTGACAGAATCCCTTAAGAGTAATTGACACCACCTCATTCATAAAATAATAATAGCATTTATTACAGTCTTTCTATATGCCAACACTGGTGAATTCCTAACATGTATCTTGTCATTTGTTTTTCACAAACCCTGATGGTGGCCCCATATTTTCTACACTATCCCCTTGCTTTCTATGCCCCAGCATAACCAAAGTTTATATTTGTTTATAAAATTGCAAATTTATCAGACTGTCAGAAACCCATAATTCCTGTTGGTTTTGTTGTTATTGTTAGCAGTAGCTATAAAGGTCAGTGCTGCAGGTCTTCATTTGAATTGGTTTTTAATATGGTCCTATGCAGTGGAACGAGGGATATTGTTACTGATGTCAAATGGATCTTGGCTGAAAGCAGAGAATACCAGAAGGATGTTTACCTGGGTTTTATTGACTATGCAAAGGCATTTGACTGTGTGGATCATAACAAATTATGGATAACATTGTGAAGAATGGGAATTGTAGAACACTTAATTGTGCTCATGAGGAACCTGTACATAGATCAAGAGGCAGTCGTTTGAATAGGACAAGGGGATACTGCGTGGTTTAAAATCAGGAAAGGTGTGCGTCAGAGTTGTACCCTTTCACCATACTTATTCAATCCATATGTTGAGCAAATAATCCAAGAAGCTGGACTATATGAAGAAGAATACAGCATCAAGATTAGAGGAAGACTCATTAACAACCTTCAGTATCCAGATGATGCAGCCTTGCTTGTTGAAACCAATAAGCAACATCATGATAAACAGAGAAAATATTGAAGCTGTCAAGAATTTCATTTTACTTGGATTCATAATCTGTCCCGATGGAAGCAGCAGTCAAGAAATCAAATGATGTATTGCATTGGGCAGATCTGCAAAAGACCTCTTTAAAGTGTCAAAAAGCAAAGATGTCAGTTTGAGGACTAAGGTATGCCTGACCCAAGCTATGGTATTTTCATTTGCCTCATATGCATGCGAAAGCTGGACAATAAATAAGGAAGGTGGAAGAAGAATTGATGCGTTCGAATTATAGTGTTGGCAGAGAATATTGAATATACTGTGGACTGCCAGAAGAACGAACAAATCTGTCTTGGAAGAAGTACAGCCAGATGCTCCTTAGAAGCAAGGATGGTGAGACTTCATCTCATGTACTTTGGACATGTTATCAGGTGAAACCAGTCCCTGGAGAAGGACATCATGCTTGGTAAAATAGAGCATGAGCACAGAAAAGGAAGACCCTCAACGAGCTGGACTGGTTTAGTGGCTGCAACAATGGGCTCAAACATCGGAAGGATTGTGAGGATGGCACAGGACCAGGCAGCATTCCCTTCTGTTGTACGTAGGATCGCTGCGAGTTGGAACCGACTCGATGGCAGCTTACAACAACATGCAGTGCGAGAGTTATTGCTAAATCCGTCCTTATGTGCAGAGTAAGGTTTTAAGATTAAACAAAAACATTTAGTATTTGTTACAGCTGATCGCTAATTTGAGGAGAAAACACTTTTTAATTACTTGTCAATAACTGTCATTTTTTTTTTAATGTGGTACTAAATTTGAAAGACAAATCATTGGCAAAGATAATTTTAGAATTTTTTTCCTCCATGCAAGTATAGACTAGCTGTGGTGGAAGTCTTGTCCATGAATGCTAACCCTAGTATTTTTTGTTTCTTTTTTAGTATTGTGTGCCAAGAATCTTGCAAAGAAAGACTTCTTCAGTAAGTAAACATCCATTTTTTTGCAGTCTTCCAATATTAATACTATTTACATATTTCTGAAAGTTAAAACTTTTTAAGAAACACTGGATGTGCTTTCATAAATGTCCTGCACTCACTGACTAGAAATCCATGGTCATTTCCCAGAGACACAGAACTTATAAATCATACAAGAAAAACTGTCCCACTGGTCCCCATGCTGCCCACACCCAGTTCTCTGCTCCCCACCATCAGTGTGTGCTTTCTGCTGGATAAAGTGTTCCTCAGCTCAAATCCAGATAGGACTTTTATTTTTTCCTACAAAATAACTGGATTTCAGAAAAATTATTAATCAAATTATGTAAGTTAAATCATATTTAAATGTCCCATAATTAAAAGAATTGTAAAAATAAATAGAGAATCCTTTTCTAAAGGAGAGAATCACCCTTTAACTTAAGAAATTCACCTACTTGTAAGCAAGCGCCTGCTCCATTCAGTTCTTCACACACTTCCTGGTCCTCACAGGAATGCCGCTCAGTGCTGAAGTGGTGTTAGCCGCATTTTATACCTGAACAAAATTAGGCTCAAATGCTTTATCCAAGTAGCTAGGCAACTCTGAGCACTGGCTAACACCGAGGTATGCCTCCAAAACCTTCCACCTTGCCACCTCTCTGATCTAGTAACCTGTCTGATTCATATGCTAGTATTGAGGAACTCGCCTAAGGCTTGGCAAATATTTGCCTCCATAGATAAAGCAAAGATCAGTAAGCAAGATTTCTTGATTTTTTTTTTTTCATAGAAAATATTGTTGTTGTAGCTGCCATCAAGTCAGCCCCTAACTCATGGTGACCCCATGCACAACAGATTGGAATGCCGCCCAGTCCTGCACCGTCTGTATGATTGGTTGCAGATCGGACCGCTGTGCTCCGTAGGGTTTTCATTGGCTGATTTTTGGAAGTAGACCTCCAGGCCTTTCTTAACCTGGCTGAAGACACTTAGAAAGTAGAAAAATATAATTAATTACAGCCACCTTTCCTCTATTTAATTAGCTTCACTTAGTGATTATCAAAAATGGAAATTTGAATTTAAGCCTACTTTTATAGTTTTGTTTTCTGTCCATACCATCTAAAAAAACTAGGGGTGATGTCATACCGAACTGCCTTTTTTAGTAAGCTAAACAGAAGTAATATTTTTGCTGATCAAAACTAGAGAATAAAATGTACAAGTGTAACCTTCTCATCAAATGAGATGAGCTTGGAGCTCCCTTTAGCCTAAGAGACTGTTGTGTGTTGCATTGATAGAGCTGTGGTCTCATCCAGCTGTGACTGTCCCCTCTCCTCTAGGACTTCCCGACCCTTTTGCAAAGATTGTCGTTGATGGGTCTGGGCAGTGCCACTCAACTGACACTGTGAAAAACACTTTGGACCCAAAGTGGAACCAGCACTATGATCTGTGAGTTGAACATTCTGTAAGCCTTTTGGGGAGCAGCAGGAAAGTAGGCATCTAGCTTTGAAGAGAGGCATTTAGGGGGGGGAAAAGTATCACTGACTTTTTGTTGATTAAATGAAAGTGGATGACTAAATGAATACGTATTGCCTGATTTTAGGATTCGTGTACTTGCAAGTTCTTGCATTTCACATTTTCATAGATTTTTATGTTTTCTTCCTTTTTTTGAATTTTTATTTTGCTCCTGCAACTGTGATTTCTCAACCTTTTTGATCTCCTGGGCCCTGTAGCAGGAAAGGCGGCCATGGTTCCTGTTCCCTAATGCTAAGGTTTTTCAGTGAAATCCTAAACCCAGTTGTAGAGTTTTACCTAAGAAAATTCATTATCTTGACTACATATTTCTGTTGATTTTTTAAAAATTATTTTTAGTACAAATATATTTTCTGCAGGAGAAAATACAGTTTTGCATGATAGAATGTATATAAGCCCACAATCAGACAATTTCTTATGTTCATTCATAAAGTGGATTGCCCTTTGAAAACCACTATTTTTTTTTAAATCACTATTTTATATGCACCTATATTTTCATGTCCCTCCTATAAAATTTCGATCAAATAATACTGAGTAATTATTGTTTTTGATTAAT
This sequence comes from Trichechus manatus latirostris, assembly GCF_000243295.1. Classification (NCBI taxonomy): domain Eukaryota; kingdom Metazoa; phylum Chordata; class Mammalia; order Sirenia; family Trichechidae; genus Trichechus; species Trichechus manatus. The sequence goes on from NW_004444013.1 coordinate 10,180,431, forward strand.
ACAAATTATACTGTGCTTGGGCATAATTTTTAATCATTGGATTCTAAAATTCAGTTTCAATTATACTGACCTACCAGAAGTGACTTGGAAAGGGGTTATCAGTTCTTGTGCTAAAGGTACCCTCTGTGGTTGACTTGCACTGAAAATAACTGGGGGTTCCGTGTCCTAGCATTCTTTTGTGTACTTTGGATGGATGGATGGGTTTGTAAGTAGTATAGTAAGTCTGATTGTCGGGAATTTATGAATCCTGTCACTGTCTGATGGAACGATCAACATGTAGTAAATCTCTGTCTGCTAAGAGAGTATTATTTACACGTGGATATCTGCATTTGTTCCTTACACAACCAATTGTAGCCCTTCTTCCCAGCCCACTGAAGTTAGGAGACTTGTATTTATTGTGTGCCTGTTATGTGTGGAGTACAGAGCCAGCATTATTTTAAAAGGATTCCTCTGTGCTAAATGTCAGTTAGATAAAATGTCAGTAAGATATCGTAATTCAGAAATAAAAAATGAGTTGGCATGTTCTTTTCAGATATGTTGGGAAAACGGATTCTATAACTATCAGCGTGTGGAACCACAAGAAGATTCACAAGAAGCAGGGAGCTGGCTTCCTCGGCTGCGTGCGACTGCTGTCCAATGCCATTAGCAGATTAAAAGATACTGGATGTAAGAACCAAACGCTTTCCTGCCTCCTCATGCAACTGAAGGCGTCTCAGGAGGCATCCTTGCTTTTTTGAATGCTGAATACAGAATTCCTGCCTTCCTCTGTAGTTAACATTTCCCTGGGTTAAGTTTTGAATTGTTTGTTTGCAGACCAGCGTTTGGATCTATGCAAACTAAATCCCTCAGATACTGATGCAGTTCGTGGCCAGATAGTGGGTAAGAAATTTCTCATCTGTATAAAGAGATGCTTGTACAGAACTTGACATTCGACTTTTTGTCACTGAGAAAGCACACCTAGGCAGACACTGAGCAGGATGACACACTTGGAAGGACAAGCCCACCCACGGGGGCCATCTCCTCAGTACTAAAATGTTTCATCTGGTGTGGTTTTTATTGTTTTATCTAATTCCCTTCATCCCATCATTTAAAGTTGAGTTAACATGATTAAGGTGCTGAAAAGAGTTAGGGTTATAATTGTAAAGCAATTTGAATCATCACATTAATAGACAATTGGTCATTGTGTCATCAAGTGTAGATAATGTGAGAATGGTGGCAACATATACAAGAGTTGGGAAATAGTTTCTTCTGGTAGGCCCATCATATATGTAAAAAGCAAAGATGATTTTTTAAGAATTCCATATCATATGAATTATAGAATCAGAAGATTACATTATTTAGAATAAAAAATATGTGCTGTTGTTACAAAGTGTTAACTAGAGGTATTCCACTGGAAGTGATGTATCTGTTAAGTAGCTCCTATTATCCACCCCATTTTTATTAGCATTTTAGAGTAACTCAGATGTTGACCATATGCATGGCTAGGAACCAGAGAAAACATAGTCTTTCAGTAGCACCCCAGAGCAACGTTATGACTACAGATCTTATTGGTATTGTCTTACGTAGACTTGACCCAAGATGAATGAACAGTGGGTATACATCCTGACAACTCTCATAATGAAAACGTTCTCACCTGTTTGTGATTTCTTCTTTTCTTTGTTTGTGGAGGGATGTGCCAGGGAAACTTTAACTGGAAACAACTTTATAAATGTCTGTGTTGTTCATAGTAGGGATAGAGTGTCTGTTTATGTCGATCCATGTAGACTTTGCAGATGCTGACAGTGCTCACTGTGTCATTGTTAAACACAACTCAAAGTCTTCTTTAAAAATAAGGTCACTTAGAGGAACTGAAGATTGAGCTGTTATTTTTAAGGGTAGCACGAGAAACGCAGCGCCTCCTCCTGCCCTAAATTTACAAGGAATGTTCCGAGGGGTATGTGGTGGTGTGCAGCTGCTGGAGTAAAACGTCTCACGCTTGGAAGTATAGGAATATATGTGTGTGTGTATACATATGCCTCATTGTTTTTTATAGTATTGTGCAAAAATTATAAATTTGCAGTGACTCACTGTATTACAGTTGTATAAAATGCCACTGAGTTGTAATGTAAGGCTTTCTATTCTATTTTAGTCAGTTTACAGACGCGAGACAGAATCGGCACAGGAGGGTCTGTGGTGGACTGCAGAGGACTGTTAGAAAATGAAGGGTATGTATAACTGTGGTGGTGCGTGCAGAACTCTCTGCTGTGTACATGAAAATGTCCCTCCTGCCTTACTTCACTATGCCGAATATGTGAGATGCACTAAAGGACTTTAGGGATAAAACTCAGACCCAGTTTGCTTGTTTATGAAGGAAGCTATAAAGACTCCTGGGTTGCGCCAAAACATCTCAGGATCCAATTTGAAGAGATGGGACAGTTTGAGGATCAATAAGAATTATAACTGCAATGAATTGAAATACATCAGATATATTAAAATCCATGAGTTCAGAATGACACTTAGGAGGAGAAAACCCAAAAACACTAAAAAAAAAAACCCAAAATAAAACAAAAAACACTCATTGGTCGCTTTTACGGGATGCTGTGGTACAGTGGTTAAGCATTTGGCTGCTAACCAAAAGGTCGGCAGTTTGAATCAACCAGCCGCTCCTTGGAAACCCTATGGGGCAGTTGTACTCTGTCCTGTGGGGTCGCTATGAGTTGGAATCGACTCGACGGCAATGGATTTTTTTGGGGGAGAGCTTGTTATTCTGAAAACTGTTAAATAAAGGGAAAGAAGCAAGCATTTAACATGCCTTTCCTGTGGGAAGGGAGCCCTGGCAACACAGTGGTTAAGCGCATGGCTGCTGAGGTCAGCGGTTCAAACCCACTAGCCACTCCGTGGAAGAAAAATATGGCAGTCTGCTTCCATAAAGATTTACGGCCTTGGGGCAGTTCTACTCTGTCCTACAGGTTTGCTGTGAGTCAGAATTGACTCAACAACAGTGGGTTTGGTTTTGGTTTAAGTTCCTGTGGGAACTGTACGTCAGTGATGAGAGAAAATTTCTGTAGAAATCTTCCAGCTAATAAAAGAAGGAATGATAAAATGAGATTTGCAACCTCTAACAGATCTAGGCAGCAACCATTAATAGTTGCTAACATCACAAGAGAAAGATGATCCAACATTAACATTGTAAAAACTGTGTGAGGGAGGTGCCTGACCACCTCTAACTTCACAAGGGGGAAGGAGCATCAAGATCAAGAGCCCAAGGCTGATTCCTATGAGGCAGAGGTCAGACATGCCTCCTCTCCCTGCCATCTTTACCAATTCTGACACCAACTGTCCTTCCCACGGCACTCTCTTCTTACTTGCTGAGTTCAGTAATTCATTGCAGTGGCCACACAGAACTCACAGACCATACTCATGATTATGGGTTTTACTAGGGAAGTAATAGGTTACAATTCAGGCTCAGGATACAATTCTTCCATCAGGACAGCCTCTTCTCAGCCATACTCACAGGCACGCCACTCTCTGGCCCTAGGCCTTTGCCCTGCTCCAGCAAGTGTTACCAAGCCCTTTTAGCTCTACCAGTAAGTGCCCAGAGGCACCCCACTTTGCCAGTAAGCTTCAGCCCAAAGGCACTCCACTGTAGCTCTGTGGGTCAGCAAACGTAGCTCCACCAAGTGCCTGGAAGCATCCTACTCCTCCAGCAAGCCTCCTGCCCAGAGGCACTCAGCTATCTTGCTCCATGGGCCAGGAAGCCCACTGCACTGTCTTCTGCTGGTCTCTCCTGCCACCGTTTCTCTGCCACTGCGTCTTGCTGTCTTCAGTGTTACAGCTCTCTCTCTGTCTCCTGGATCCAGAAGCTTCTCAGTGCAGGTTTCCTGGGTCCGAAGGACCGCACTCTCCACTCCTGGCTGTTCTTCCTCGGTGGTGGTGGGATCCTCTCTTTCCTGCTTATGGGATGGCTCATTTCAAGCCCAACAGGATGGCAAAACTGACCAGTCCCCTTGGTGGGCCACAATTACCCTATCTGCGGAGTCCCATCTAATCACTTGGGTGGGAGTTACCAAGACTATAGCGAGAAAGGCTGCACAAAGCGATCCATCGCACCACAAATACACTTCTCGGTGGAAGTGAAAACATCCTCTCTGAAATCGTCTTGCCAAAAAATGGAATCTTCATTGGTCAGCCCTCTCAGTCCACCTGCCACTTCATACGAAATACAGGGGGCAGAGGAACACGTTCCACAGCCCCAAGGGAATGCAGGAGCAACATCAAGAATGGGGGAGTTCTGGGGGTCAGACAACCCAGTGTCTTATAGGGAAAAAAACAAAAAAGAGGGAAGAAGAATAAGTTAATATTAAAATAGACTTAAGAGACATATCTACTAAATGCAATGTATGGACCTCCTTTGGATCCTGCCTTATGAGACAGTTGGAGAAACTTGAACAATGACTGGTATTTGATGATATTAAAAAATGAATCTACATTTTTTCATTGTGATAATGAAAACGTTCTTACATTTGAGAGGTCTGTTCTGGAATATTTAAGGATGAAGTGATAAAATGTTGGGACTGGTTTCAAAAGAATCCAGTGGCGGGGAGGAACTGAAGAATAGCTATGAGCTGACCACTGTCATAGCGGGGTGATGGGGCCGTGGCTGGGGATTCATTGTACTGCTGTCTCAGTTATGCGTGTCTTTGAAGTTGTTCAATATAAAAAGTTTTTAAAAACTACTTGCTAATACAGGAAAATAGCAAATTGTTCTCAAAATTGTTCATAGAGGTGAATATTTATGTTAAAAAGTACTTAAGGTATTGCTGAATTTGCTGTAACCAAGAATTCTCCTATAGAGGAGATAAGGAGAGTGGAGTATTTACATTTGATTTTAAATCAAGAAAAAAGAAAGGTTGGCTTTTCTTAGCCATTCAGCTCTCCCTGAGAACGGCCTCCTACAGGTGGCGTCGGTGACACTTTAAATATGGTTCCTTTGGTCGTTTGTCCTTCTTGAGTCTGTCAGTCTTTATATTTTAATGGGACAAGGTGAATTTGATAAAACTAGGCACTTGGGACACTCTACTAAAGGAAAGCAAAATAAACGTAGGTGACAGCATCACATTTAATTTTAATTTTAAGATACTAATGCGGTGACTCCTCAGACTGAATTCCCACCCGAGTTGCACTCCTCTCTCCCTTCCAGAACGGTGTATGAAGACTCTGGGCCTGGGAGGCCACTTAGTTGCTTCATGGAGGAGCCGGCCCCTTACACAGATGGCACGGGTGCTGCTGCCGGGGGAGGCAACTGCCGGTTTGCGGAGTCCCCAAGTCACGATCAGAGGCTTCAAGTGCAGCGACTTCGGAATCCCGAGGTGCGAGGGTCCCTGCAGACACCGCAGAACCGCCCGCACGGCCACCAGTCACCCGAGCTGCCCGAGGGCTATGGTGAGAACTCTCTCCTGGTGAGCGTGTTAGGCCAGTGCTTCCAAGCGCTCTGTTTCCTTAACCATTTCTTCAGAAACTTGTGCGTGCTTCATCTGCTGAGGGCTGAGAGTGAAGTGATCATTTGATACCGCAGAGAGAAGCACCGAAATGCAGAAGGAATATAATTTAGCTATGGCAGATAGTATCAGAAGCCACAGCATCTGGCAATAACAGGTGACAGTCAGGTCAGCATTGAGGGGTGGACATGCATAGAGCCGGCTCACCTAGGGACACGGCAACAACGAGATATCATGTCTCCGGGTGTTCTGGAGAAAGCAAGACGAGCCCAGATGTTTATGTAGAGGCTGGTGGCTTGAAGTTAGGCAGAGTCAACCACTGCCCTTTCAAATCCTTTTCTGTATGCTTTTAGAGAATATTGACAGGAAGCTTAGAGTCTTGGCAAAGATAACTAGCAGGTTGGTTGAAAACTCCTCCTCAAATTGAACTAATCGTATCCCCCAATTTTTTATGCAGAGCAAAGAACCACAGTCCAGGGGCAAGTTTACTTTTTGCACACACAGACGGGCGTGAGCACCTGGCACGACCCCAGGATACCCAGGTAGGCTTTCTAGATTGTTTATGTGTCATGCTGTCTAGCCCTTGCCTGGATCTCCCAGGTATGGACGATCTAGCCCGTGAGGTTTGAAAATGTAAACTTTGAAGAGTGGCAGCAGGACGCCGTCTTCTGTCACTTGGGTCTTCCATCCAGGCTCTGTGTGTGTGTGTCTCCAAGCGCAGCTCTGCCGCCCGCTCCAGACCCAACCTGGTAATAGCAGAAGCTGCTGAAATACAAAGGGGTCATTTAGAAAGCAATCAGGTATCTTGAAATCGGATCATGTAACCAAAAAGACCCTCACCCCTAGGTTACATTGAATGTACTGTATAAAGTTGATCTTATTTGAAAAGGCAGTACACCCTTTGAGATGTATTGCTCTCATTTTAAACTAAAAATATTGATGGGTGAAATCATATGGTGTCTGGGGTTTGCTTCAGATAAATTGAGTGGAGTGAATAGGGGCATACCTGAAGCACGGCTGACCGAGTCGGTCATTGTTGAAGGTAGTTCCATGGGTATTTGTTATGTTCTCTACTTTTTATGTGCTTAGAATTTTCTATAATAAAAAGTTAAAAGGGCATATAAAGATAGAAAGACATAAGAACTACATACACTCTTTCTCCCTTCCACTTTACTGTTCCTTTTGCCTCAGCCCTTTGGGGACCACTCCTGGGGAAGATGAAGCTTTTCTGTATGAATTCCTTCTCCAAGGCCATACACTGAGCCCAGGTCAGAGGGACCTTCCACCCCACCCCACTCCATGACAGAATTAAGTCTTTTTTTCTTTGCTTTGCTTTTCTTAACTTTTTAATTTAACCTTATTTTTTGAGAATAGCATTACTACCTAAATAACATTTATAGTAATGCCCGTTTCCTTTTTTATTCATAATTTGTTTCATCTGAGTAGAAGCTTCCTGTCTTTCATTTTCCCAGTCTATGTTGAATTTACCATTCAGTAGCTATATTCTGAATGGAGATGTTACCTGCACGTGACTGAGGTCTCTCATGTGCCCACTGTACCAAATGCCAGCCAGGGCTTTGCACTTGTTGGAAAGCGTCGTGGTCAGTCATGTGAGCTCCCATAGCTGTGGTTTGTATTGAAATAGTCGACAGGTCAGGATTAGAAGCACTCAGGTAATGAAAAGCCAGTGCTGGAGTGAGAATGCCTCTGCCCGGTGCAGCTGGCTAGAGCTGTGTGTGTCTGAAGCACGTGACTAGGCCCATGCCACTTTACAACGCTCGCTGCCACCTGGGAGCTTTTCAGTGGAGAAACCTGTCTGACCCTGAGTATTGAATTTGTCTTGTGAATTCCAGTAGTTTTCCAAAGCATTCAGATACTTCTCCTGTTTTTGCCCTCTTTACTATAATAAAGGATATTCCCTGGCCGACCACGTCCCCCATCATGGTTAGAAGCATGGTTAGAAGAAAGTTCATGTTTATCTGTTGGAGTTGGCTCTCGCTGGCAGCACAATGGGGTGGGCCAGTAGGGTCTGGCAGAAGTAGCACGGTGATTGTCTGTCTTAGCAGAACTGACACAGACACCTTGATAAGGAGCCTGTGGCAGTTCACGCCGCAGTTCTGATCTTTTCCTCCGTGCTCACATGGACTGCCTCTCTTTGTCTTCCGTTTTGGCAGAGACCTTAACAGTGTGAACTGTGATGAACTTGGACCACTGCCACCCGGTTGGGAAGTCAGAAGTACCGTTTCTGGGAGGATATATTTTGTAGATCATAATAACCGAACAACACAGTTTACAGACCCAAGGTTACACCACATCATGAAGTAAGATTTTTTTTTTCTTTAAACTCTATGTTGCCCTCACATGTTTACAGTCAGTGCTTAGGACTAATGTTTTTCTTAATTTATCTACTGCACTGTCAGTTGGTGGAGAATAAGCTTAAGCAAAGTATGAGAAATTCTTAAAACTACCTGCAAACCATCCTTAAGCCATATGCTGCCGCCACCCTTCTCTTACTTGCCACTTAAATGAAAGCCAGGGAGGTGCCAGTCTCGGAAGCTTCATGGATCGGCCTCTGCATGCAGCATCTAGTGACACGCACAGCCCTTAGCAGGCTCGCGGGGAGCAGCAGTGAAGGGGGGGTCCCTTCGTGCCCATTCAGCACTCCGGAGGTGATGGCCACAGTCAGACGGGAATTGCCGGAGCCTTCTCCCGGGTTTGCCATTCCTGGATCATTTGGAGCTGGGAAAGGGCTCCAGGCTTCTTGTGTTCTCGCATACACAGCTCTCCAGTCTGCAGCTGGGGCGAGTGGCAAAGTGTGAACAAGACAGATGCCACTGGGTCACTCTACCAGTCCTAGCCCTTTATTTTCTGAGAATTTGGCTTTTAATGAGTGGGCTTAGGAATGTCTTGGCTATAACAATGCAGAAGGGTCACCGTGAGGTTTCACTTGAGTTATTTGCTCTTGTGCACACTGCCCCACCCTTAGCTCCTTTTTCAATTTTTCATGTCAACTCACTCCCTTCTGACTGCCACAGTGCATCTAATAGTGTGCTGGTCAGACTCCTAGGTGCGTAATAGATGCATGATAAATGTTAGCAATTTCCGTTTTTATTTATAGCAATGATAATGTATGAGGTAAGTAGTTGCTTGGAACTGGGGTATCTCCTTTAGTGTACCCTACACCCATATTTGGGCAGATGGCAGCTGTCAGCAATTTTTACATAGCTATGTACAGTTATGTATAGGGTCGCTATGAGTCGGAATCAACTCGACAGCAGCGGGTTTGGTTTTTTTGGTTTTATGTACAGAGTTATGTGTTCAGAGAAGAGGTTTCCACCTGAAGTTCTGTATAATAAACTCTCTTGTTAGCTCCTTTTGCATGAAGGGCAGTGCTCGCAGCTTGCCCAGCCGTGGCTTTTGGAGTGACTTTGATGCTTCTCTTCTTCTCAAGTCACCAGTGCCAACTGAAGGAGCCAAGCCAGCCACTGCCACTGCCCAGTGAAGGCTCTGTGGAGGACGAGGAGCTGCCTGCCCAGAGATACGAGAGGGATCTAGTCCAGAAACTCAAAGTCCTCAGACATGAACTTTCACTGCAGCAACCCCAAGCTGGCCATTGCCGCATTGAAGTCTCCCGAGAAGAAATATTTGAGGTATAGAATTGAGCACAACTCACAGTAAGGCAAAGACTCTTCATTCCTGTTAATACACAAACAGGCGATTCAGCCAAAGGAACCACTTCCTGAGTAAACACCTTCGTTTTAGAGGAGGCGGCTTTACCCCCACTGCCCTGTGAGCCATGTCTGCATTTCAGTGAGCTCTTCCTTCCGTTTGGTATTTCAGGTATTAATTTCATTACTAAGCCAAATGCAGGAGTCTGTCAGGACCAGAGCCTGCTTAGAGAGAAGGAGCTGTATTTCCTCCTATGGTGAAAGTTTAAATACTAGATCCCTTTGGAGGTACAAACCTGCAGATTTGTGCAGAAACCATTACCCATTGCATCAAGTTGGTTTTGACTCACGGCGATCCCATGTGTTACAGAGTAGAACTGAACTCCATAGGGTTTTGTTGGCTGTAATCTTTATGGAAGTAGACTGCCAGGCCCTTCGTCCACCACCGAATGGGTTAGAACCCCCAACCTTTTCGGTCTTTGCCACCCAGGGACCACAGTCTGCACATTCGCCTCAGAACCTATCATCTCCTGTGTTGTCACCCTGCACACAAGTTCATCTACTGGCACCTCCTTCTCAGAGAAGCTTAGTGGCCACCCAGTGTCTCCTCTGGAAATAGGGAGAGCAGATGGTTCCTGGGAAGGTGTGATCCCCTAATTAAGCAGGCACTTTCCTCTCTAGGGAAAAGGTGATCCTAGGGTAAAATCCTAACTGTGTTTGGGTCATATCCTGCCTTCCTTTGTGGAGACATTGGCAGAAATTATGAAATGAGACCAAGTAAGACGTGAACGCAGATTCTTACAGCACTTCAACAGCTGAGGGAGGCCCTGGAGGGTGAGAACCGCCTCTGCAGGGAACTGGGCGCCTTCTCCCAGCGACAGGCACCAAAGAAAGGGGCACCAGGGCCGTCTGTGCTGATCCTTGACACTCGTGCTGTGAGGGTGTCAGCTACAGTGGCCATGGAGCCATCTTTAATGGTTGCCAGGAACAGGAAAAGAGTGCAATTATTGACATCTTGCTGCCAGAAAATTTCCACTCAACATCCCGTTTCCCTCTGGGGATGGTAGGGCTTGAGTTACGTTAAAGCATGAGAAGCTTCGTAAGTGCCTTATCATTGAAGCCATCTATAAACATTTAGGTGGCTCCAGTTAAAATGCTGAATGGGGGGAATATCAGGCTGACCACATGTTTTCTATGCTTCAGGCTAAGCTGCTTTATGTCTGTCTTAAACCTTGTTTTGCTTTTCTACTTAGTGGGAATCTTGTGTGAATTTTCACCTCAGAGATAACAACAGGCTCAGAATTCTTTTCCTATTCAGACTTGCTGATGACATCCTCATTTTGGTTACGATGTATAAATGGCACACTGAACTGAATTTACGTAGAGAGGATCATCTCTGGTGAGGACTTTGTCCTTACGCCATTAGTGATTGCGTCCGTGTAGTGTTCCCTAGCACTGGGGGTCGTCCTGTGTGTCTGAGGGAGAAGCTGGAGGAAAAGATGATGGAAGCAGCAGTGTACTAGATGTCAAGTCAGCATTCTGGATGGGGACCAGATACAACTCAGACTCAAGTGAAAGCTGATTTTTAATGGGGCCCCATCATCCATAACCTTTCATCTTTTACAATTTTGAGACTAAGAAACGTTCCCTCTGAAACTAATTTTTATGTGTAGGAGTCTTACCGCCAGATAATGAAGATGCGGCCAAAGGACTTGAAGAAACGACTGATGGTGAAATTCCGAGGAGAAGAAGGTTTGGATTACGGCGGAGTGGCGAGGTGAGACACTGACTTGGTCCCTCTCTGCCGCGTGGGTTTCAGCAAGACTGTAGGAGGATACTGTCCCAGGAAAGGTGTTCCCCCTTCCTTCTTTAGTGCTTCATCACTGAGAATAGGGGGCAGCGCTGTGCTGGTCTGGCGCTGTCAGAACTTGAGGTTCGCCTCTGGGAGCTTCCTCGGGCATTCCTGAGCGTGTGCACCTGCAAGCATCTTGCTATAACCTGTCGGGACATCCGTGATCGTCACCATTAGCTCACTTCTTGAAAAGCTAGAATTCAACCGTTACGCTTCCTACCTTCTTCATCACGCACTTCTGAACCTGAAACACGGAGAGGGCCTGCAACTGACGTTAACATGGGCCTTGCTTTCCCACTAGGGCACTTCCAGAGGTTGGGGGTGGTGGGGCACTGTAAATTACATTTGTGTCAAAGGAATTTTAAAAATTCAGTTTTGAAATTTTGGTCAAGATAATTCATGCATGTTATTTAAAAAAAAAAGACTATATAAGAGCCTGTACCGAAAAGCTACTACTTCCTGTTCTACCTCTTCTCAGCCTCGAGACAACTTTTTTATTCTTTTAGTGTTTCTTCTGCTAGGTGTCCCTATATCACTAAATTGAGCAGTTCAGCTGTTATCTACTGATTTCTTCGCTTATAGTCATAGACACAGACTGAGTAATGGTGGTGGTGAGGGTTTAATACTCTCATCTCTCAATCTCGTAACTTCAATATTTTTAGTTCTTCTCTTGTTTGTCACTTTAGGTAACATGTCTCATGTTTTTCTTTTATTTCCCACCTCTTTGTCCTCCCCCCGCCACCTTACTTTCTGGGAGATTTCCTCAACTTGCCTTATAGTGCTTCTATTTTGTTTTTGTTTTTAAATCACTATAACACAGTAATTTGTTGAATGCCATTGCATTACAATATAAAATGAAAGAATTAAACTACAGCACAATTGAATTTGTTAAAGGAGAATACCCCCTATAATTTCATATGCCCTTGTAAGAATTATATTTTTTCATTAGTCATTAAATATTGAGATTCTACCGCGTACTAAGTACTAGGGATACAGTAGTGAGCAAAATAACGTGTTCCCTGCCCCTTTCACCCTGTCTATCCCCCAGACAAAGGAGTTTCCAGTCTGGCGAGGTTCAGGCAGTAATCCTAGAATTACTCAAGTAACTGTAAAACGATAACTCTGAGAGGTGCTACAAAGGCAAGGTCAGTGATCCTGTGACGATGTCACATAGGGACCCTATCTGGGGAAGTCAGGGTAGAAGAGCCTCACACCTTTGCAATTTGGAAAACACCAGCAAATTCTTAGCCCTACAGTGGTTATCCCAAGCGAACGTACATTCTGATAAGCATATAGAGGTTTCCTTCAGTTTCTGGTTGGAGATGGGATTTCGTCAGCAGCCAAAAGAACAGAATTAAACAAAAAAATTTCAAGGTATGTCTTTTGGCCCTAGGACAGAATCACTTAACTTCTTCTCATTTGCTGTCTGTCCGTCTCACCTCCTGGTCCTCACTTGTCCTGGAGCCCGGCTGGGATAAGGGGGTGTGCAGAGCCTCATTTCCTAAACATGAGCCTTCATACCGCCTCTCCACGGGAAATGGCAGGTATTCTTCTCGAGACTGCCCCCAGTTTCTTCCTTGACTGAGTCTAGAAACCATCTTTCTTTTGGCAAGATGTAACTTCTTCTGTCCTGATACACACTCGTTCCATTTCCTGACGAGGTATGGGCTGTCTGGCCCTCTTTCAGGTGGGAATCTTCTTACTTAACTGTTCATATTTGTACTAACTATTCCAGTTTAACTATTTCCATGTTCTCTTCTCTGCTTTTTCTTTTATAGGCTCAAGGTGTCTCAAGAGTTTAGTATCTTGGGCTGCCTTAATGTACATTATTCCTTCGCATGGTTGGCATTACGTATCCTTGGGCACGCATGTGCACATGAGCAGCTCGCTTTGGTTTGATAGGAGTTATAGTCCTGCATTTTCCTCAGTTAACATGATGCTGTGGTAGAAAGAGCTTTGAATCGTACTCGACCACTTCCACTTTGATCTTGGTGGTGATTTCACCCTCGGAGTCTTCCTGATCTATAAATGGGGATTATACCTACGTCAGAGAATTGTAGAGATTTAAGATGCGTATATGTATTCCATGTGTGTGCATATATGTACTAATGATCTAGTCCAGGAGGAGCAGTCTGTGCTGATTTTCTGGGTTTGGCCCTGAAGCCATTCCTTCCCACGCTTTCGCTATATAGTCATTAGCTCTTCCTTACTACTTCCGGAACATACCTAAGATGCCTCTTTACCTTGTCCACGGCACTGTCAGAATCTTTGCTTGTATTTTGATCACTTCCTGTCTAGACTATTGCAGGTCCTTGGCTTTTTAAAAAATGATTTCTCGGAAATCCAAACTCTAAAAGTTGGAGGTGAACCGAGTGCAGTTTCACCTTTCTAGTAAAGAGGACTTCATAAGATTTAGCACCTCATCCTTTCTAGCAGTTCCTTTGGCTTTGATACGTAATGTTGTTTTGGTCTGATCATTTTTTGTATATTTTCACAATTACCCTGGACAGGTGTTTACATTTGCGTTTGTTCTTATTTTCCATATTCTGTCTCAATTCTGTGTCTTTCTGCTTGAAAGAGTAAGACATTTCAGAATAAAATTTTGGGCTGCTATCTTAATGAGGTGTATTCATTTGAAAAGATTTTGAGTAGAAGAATTGAAAGGCTATTTGTGGATCTGCTATAGGTGTTATTATAAGATCCCCCCTATACCTGAGCTTATCACAACCTGGCCAAAGCAATTCAGTCATATGGCTTCTATTTAGAATGGATTTTTTTTTTTTAAATATTAGTTTTTATAATGAAATGGTTCAAATACAAAGGAATTGAGAAAATAACTTATGCTTATGTACCCCACTCAGATTTTTAAACTCTTAGAATTAACATTTTTAAGTTTTAAACTAGTTTTTAATTATAAAAGTGATAAATGCTTATATTAAAAAGTAAGAACAGACATAAAATTATATCAAAATTGGGCAAAAGTCACTTTTAAACCTCCTCCCCTGCCTCCCTAGACTTTGACATGTTTGCTTCTTATTTAAAACATTAAGAATACATTTACCATAGAAAATCTAAAAACTAGAAAGAAGCAAAAGGAAAACTGAAAATGACCCAGAATCCTAATTCCCAAGTTGACTGCTGCTAACAATGTAGTGTAAATCCATCCACTCTTAAGTTTTATGTACATATATATATGCACACATGCATTTAAAATAGAAGTGGGATCCTACTGCTTTTTATTGGCTTTTATCAGTTAATACCACCTCATTAACATCATCAACTGGGATTTTGATCTTTGCAAAATATCAGAGAAAACCTTCGCCAAGGGGCAGGAAAGCTAATGAGTAAACTGCTGCAAACACTGCCTTTCTGAGATGATCGTACTTGGAGTCCACTGCAGTTCTCTCTCAGCCTCAGCTTTGTGCTTGGGGTCTGGGTCATTCTGTAGTGAGTACTAATTATTGGGTATCCATGAGTTGCCTCTGGGTGTGCTTCTAAATACTGTGAGTTTTATCTGATAAAATCGGTGGCTATTACATATCTGAGGCAAGAAAATTCATTTCCAATGGTTCCGGAAGCGAGCTCTCACTTCACTGGGCACATCTGCATAGTCTGGACACACCGTGCTCTCTGAGCCAGCATCCCCCCACCGCTGGCTTCAGGCTACACTGCTGTTGGCCTTCCAGGCATAATGGGTTGATCCCCTTTCTTGAGAAAGAAAGAAAGTTGTTAAGATTTAAAACTAGAAGTTGTGGCACATATAAAATGCTTTTGTTGTGGTTATTCCTAGGGAGTGGCTTTATTTATTGTGCCATGAAATGTTGAATCCATATTATGGACTCTTCCAGTATTCTACCGACAACATTTACATGTTGCAGATCAATCCAGATTCTTCAATCAACCCTGTAAGTACTAAAGAGTGAAGAGGTTGGAAATTTAGTTGGAGATGTTTTTTAAATGGATTTTCAGTTTCAGTCTCAGTTCTTGGTTTCTTCAGTGTAGACATGTGCAGAGACTGTGATGTGTGAAGTGAAAGTTAGCAGTCCTGGGTGTTCTTCATGATTGGGATCATTGGTATGTTGTCTTCACTGAGAACAAGGGTGAAACAGAGCTGCGTGGGTACTCCAAGCGCTTGCTTGGCGCTGAAGGAACTCTGGGACGATAACCGTATTTGCTGAGGGGAAGTCAAGGAGAAGTTCTACTCGAGCATTCGGATAATGAAAAAACCTTTTACCAGCATGGAAACTAAGTTTTGACTAATTCATATTTACAAGTAGAAATGTGAGGTTGATTCCCTAGTCAAAAATAGAACGGCTCTGGTTTTAAAAGGATTCTTTTTCTTAACTTGTTCATGCTTATTTTCCTTTGTAGGATTTCTTTCTTTCTTGTTGGGTTGGAGGAGGGATGATGGAGGGAGACCGGAGTTGCCCCCTGCTCTTCATTTCCTTTGAGTGTAGTGGGTGGCGCGCCATGGGCGAGTGACCTGTGCCATCCATGGGGCCAGCACTCAGAAGGCCAGCGCTTGGGTTAATGCTGTGCTGTCGCTGTGCTGAAATTTTTAGTAATTCTGAGGAGAAGGCGTTTAGACTAAGAGCATACAAAATGTTCAGCTGATTTGTACAAAAGACGTGCTCCAAATTGTGACTGCAGAAGCAGTCTTCTTCCCTTTGGTCATGGGTGACTGGTCCGTGTCTGGATGCCTGTGGGGCACTTCTCCCAAGAAGCTTAGGGAAAGCTCAAGGTGCCAGCTGTGGTCAAGCATTTCCTAATGATTTGTGTTCTCTGGTGTCCCCTACAGGACCATTTGTCTTATTTCCACTTTGTGGGTCGGATCATGGGTCTGGCTGTGTTCCATGGACACTACATCAATGGGGGCTTCACGGTCCCCTTCTATAAGCAGCTACTGGGAAAAGCCATCCAGCTTTCAGATTTGGAGTCGGTGGACCCAGAGCTCCATAAGAGCTTAGTGTGGATTCTGTAAGTATGGACTCATTCTTCTGTTAATTGAAAATTCAGAGTTATCTGCCTGAGCATAAGCAGAGTATATTTAGGGTATATGTGCACATGTGTATATATTTTAGGGATGGGTGTGAAACTGGGGAAGAAAACTAGTGTATTATAACAAAATCAAAAAAGCAGATTTAACAAAAAAATACTTAATTGACGTATTTTCCTCATGAGGCCAGTTTCTCTTGATGGACTCACTTCTTTAGCTGTTTTCTCACACGAGTAAGGTAAGATCACAGATGTTATTAGGGTGTGTGTATTAGACATTCCCAGGTATCTCCGGTTAATCTGGAGAGGAGCCAAGAAAGTAACAAGACAAAATGAACACCTTTGTTTTAGGGTTACTCTGCACCCCTCTGTTAAGAGTCACAGGCATAGTGACGTGGTGGATATCACAGGAATGAAGGACCTGCTCTGGCAAAACCGAGGAAAAGCTGATGAGCGGACAGGGCCAGGCTCTAGGCTGCCTCCTGCCTGACACGTGCTAGTGAGGGGTGGGCAGCGCGGGCCTCCGTCCCATAGAGTTTTCCTCTATGTTTCAAACAATATAGCAGATGAAGAAACTGTTTAACTTTCAAGTGCTTTTTTGTTTGAACTGATCGATTTGAAAAGCCTGCCTTAAAAAAGGGTACTAATATAAAAGTGACCGGTTTTCCTGGTGGCTTTTCCCAGGCTGATTTCCCTCTGACACGGTCACACAGCTGTAAGGTTGCTGTGTCTCATGAATCACAGTGGTAGGGCTACTGTCACCTCCTTCTAGGATGAGAACGCCACAGTCTTCCAGTGCTTTCCCACTGCACACCGTCTGTGTCCGCTGAGGCTCCGCCCTGCCCCTTGCGGCTCTGGATCTGGCAGGCAGTAAATGCTCTCTCGCTCTCTGCCGGATGTTCCATGCCATGCCACGTTCCATTGGTTGCTGCGTGTGCCAAAGCTCTAATGTCTACTTGTGTCCTGCCTTGGACAGGGAGAACGATATCACCCCTGTGCTGGACCACACCTTCTGCGTGGAGCACAACGCCTTCGGGCGGATTCTCCAGCATGAACTGAAACCCAATGGCAGGAATGTCCCTGTCACAGAGGAGAACAAAAAAGAATATGTCCGGTAACGTCAAGGGGGACACTGGGGACATGGGTGGCCACCTGGGCCCGCCTTGGGCACAACAGGTTCACGTTTAGATTGTTGTGGCCCCTTCACTCCAGGCGCTACAGTCTTGTTTAGCAAATAGCGGTCTTGGGTGACGCTTGCCTGTCCTCGATGGCATTTGTGCCCAGAATCCCACTAGCAGGAGACACTTAGGAGCTGCCTAGAGGAGCCCTGATGTGACCACGGTGACATGTTGAAGGGGCAAGTAATGACCCCACAGGCCCAGTCAGGGGAGACTTTCATGTGATCACCTGGTACGAATGTGGAGAGAGCAGGAGGCTTCCTTGTGATCAGTTCCTAGGACATATCCACCGTGGCCTGCTTGTCCATCTCTTCCTCAAGCAGATCAATACAAGTGACTACTCACTTCTATCACGTGGGTGTGTCTGTGCTCAAGCTGTCAGCTTTGGGGGCATTTTTCACGTGTCCTGTGCTTCGTTTACAAAAGTACTTTACATTTTGCCAGTTGCTGTCACAGGTCAGGTTAAGTTGTGCTTCTTTTATTAAGAATCAGAAGGTGTAGTAGCATATGCTGATTAACTTGATACTCAGGCCGGCAGTGCTGCTGTTCAGTGAGGTTTTGATCTGTTGTGGGGAGCTTACCTTCAGCCTGCAAGATAGGGGTGTCAGAACCTAGAGTGGGGGAATATTGTCTTTTTCCTGAACCACTTAGTATTCCTTTCAACTTGTGGATTTTTCTCTCAGGTTGTATGTAAATTGGAGGTTTATGAGAGGAATTGAAGCCCAGTTCTTAGCTCTCCAGAAGGGGTTCAATGAACTCATCCCTCAACACTTACTGAAGCCTTTTGACCAGAAGGAACTAGAGGTGCGTGTGGGCCATGCCAACTCGGGCATGGAAGGGGTCAGCTGCGGTCAGGGGCCTCATGGGCACAGCCAGGGTGAGAGTGAGGAGCGGGGTGAGGGGGCCTGTGCTCCTTTATTACTGGCGAGGTGGGTGTCTCCCTGGGTGGCAATGACTCGGGATCATTCTTCAGAAGTTGTTCAGGACATTTCTCCTATTTTTCAGGATCTCCAGCTCTGGAGAGTCTATAACCCGTCCTGGTAATCTCCTCAGATCGAGAGAATGATCTTGTATCTAACCATATCTTCCACAGCGTCACCTTTGTTGATTCTTCCAGCTATTATCAGAATAAGAACAAAGCGTTGCTGTTCTCTCTCATCAGACTTTATGTTCTTGAAAATAATGATTCATTCATCCCTTAGCCATCTCTGCTTAGTGCCAAATAGCTCAACCCTTCACACTTTCGTCAGTCTTTCTGCCGCCGGGGAGAGGGCGGGAGTTTGTGAGCCTCCCCTGGGTGAAGCGGTAGCTCTGGAGTGGACTTTCCGAACCAGCTGTGGAAAGTACCTCCATATCCCAGACCTCACAGAACCCTGGCTGCACCCCTTCTTTCTCTTCAGACTCTGAACCCCACAGATCATCAATCCCTGCATGTCCTTGAATCACCGCGGGGTCTCACTTCACTCCTCCCTGCTCACTCCCGAGGGGCAGTTCTGTCATGCTTGCTCCTCCCCAGCAAGGGGCAAAATACAGACACAGATTTGTTGTCAGATGACGTCACAGCGGTGCCTGGCCACTGTCTTCATGGGCTGTGAGCTGGCCTGGAGTGGGAGAAAGATTGAGCAGCGTGCTTCTTCCTGACTCTGGTTTACTCGGACACGGCTGCTGCTGCTGCTTTGCTTTGGAAACCAAGTTTTTATTTATTCATTTTTCTTATAACCTAGGATTTTTATTTTATATTTATTAAAACCCATTTAGACATAGTTAGGCATGGATTTTTCTTATCATGTCACACTTGTACATGCATAAGGAAAATAAAAGAAGAAATTAAGTTGACTGTGGTGTCCAAAAACTTCTTTACAATTAGAGCCCTATTCCTCTGAATCATTTTCTGAGTCATTCATCAATGTCTGCATTTTCCCACACAATTTTCTTTTCCTTTTTTTTTACTCTTTTTAACGAACACACACATATATATTTTTTCTAACAAGACTATAAATTCTATTTTTCAAACCCCTGTTGCCCCCACCAGCCCCTGGCAACCACTAAAAAAGTCTTTATGGATTTGTCTGTTCTAGATATTTCATAAAAGTGGAATCACGCAGTATTTGTCCTTTTGTGTCTGACTTACTTCACTTAGTGTAATGTTTTCAAAATTCTTCATGTGGTGGCATGCATCAGACCGTCATTCCTCTTCACAGCGGAATAATACTTCATTATAGGTACAGACCACATTTCATTTACCCATTCATCCGTCGATGGCCATTTGGGTGGTTTTCACCCTTGGCTGTTGTGAACAGTGCTGCACTGAATGTTGATGTACGTGTTTCAGTTTGAGAAGTTGTTTTCAATTCTTTTGGGTATATGCGTATGATTGGAATTGCTGGGTCAGGTGGCGACTCTGTATTTAACTTTTTAGGAATTGCCAAAGTGTTTTCCACGGTGACTGCGCTATTTTGCATTCCCACTAGCAATAGAGGAGGATTCTAATTTTTCCATATCCTCATCAACACTTGTTGTTTTTTGATAGTAGCCATCTTAGTGGGTATGAAGTGATATCTCGTTATGGTTTTGATTTGCATTTCCCTAATGTAATGATGTTGACCATCTTCCCATGTGCTTGTTGGCCGTTTGTGTATCTTCTTTGGAGAAATGCCTATTTCAGTTCTTTGCCCATTTTTAATTGGGTTGTTAGTCTTTTAATTGTTGAATTTTAAGAGTTCTTTCCATATTGTGGATATTAAACCCTTATCTGATATATGGTTTCCAAATATTTTCTCTTATGCTTTTGGTTGTCTTTTTACTTTCTTGGTAATGTCTCTTGATGCATACAAGTTTTTAATTTTGATGAAGTCCAGTTTATTTTTTTCTCTTGTTGTGCTGTGTTTTGGTGTTATAGCTAAGAATCAATTGCCTAAAAGAAGGTCCTGAAGCATTACCTCTATATTTTCTTCTGAGATTTATATGGTTTTAGCTCTTAAGTTTAGGTCATTAATCCATTTTGAATTAGTTTTTGTATATGGTATGGATGTATGGATCCAACTTCATACTTTTGCATGTGGAAATTCAGTTGCCCCAGCACCATATGTTGAAGAGACTATTCTTTCCCCTACTGAATCAATCTGTCATCTTTATTGAAAATTACTTAGCCATATATGCATGGATTTATTTCTGTATTCTCAATTCCATTCCATTGGTCTGTATATCTGTTCTTATACCAGTACCATACTGTTATGATTACTGTAGCTTTGTAATGTTTTTTGAAATTGGTAAATGTGAATCCTTTTTTTTAAGATTTTTTGGCTATCCAGAGCCCCTTGAAATTCCACATGAATTTCAGGATCAGTTTTTCAATTTCTGCAAAAAAGTCTGTTGGAATTTTAATAGGAGTTGTATCTTTAGATGGGGTTTTGGGTAGAATTGGCATCTTAACAATATTAAGTCTCCCAATTCATGAACATGGAATGTCTTTCCATTGATTTAACCAAAACCAAACCTACTGCCATCAAGTTGATTCCGAGTCATAGTGACCCTGTAAGTCATGGTAAAACTGCGCCGCAGGGTTTTCAAAGCTGTAAATCTGTGGAAGCAGACTGCCACATCTTTCTCCCACGGAGCGGCTGGTGGGTTCGAACCACCATCCTTTCAGTTAACAGCCAAGCACTTAACTTCTGTGCCACCAGGGCTACTGTCCCATTGATTTAGACATCCTTAAATTTCTTCCAGAAGTGTTTTATAATTTTCAGCATAAAGGTCTTTCACCTCGGTAAAATTTATTCATAGATATTTTATCCTTTTAGATGCTATTGTAAAAGGAATATTTTCTTAATTTCCTTTTCAGGCTGTTTGTTGCTGTGTATAGAAACACAACTCATTTCTGTATGTTGATCTTGGACCCTGAAAATCTGCTGAATTTGTTTAGTTCTAGTAGTTTTCTTGTGGGTTTGTTGGGATTTTTATATATGATAGTATCATATCATCTGCAAATAGAGATAGTTTTACTTCTTTTGCAATTTGGATGCTTTTTATTTCTTTTTCTTGTCTACACTGGCTAGGACTACATTCTACAATGTAGAATCACAGGGGTGAAAGCAGACAACCTTATCTTGTTCCTGATTTAGTGGGGAAAGCTTTCAGTCTTGAAGTCACCATTGAGTATGATGTTCGCTGGGGGCTTTTTATAAATGCCCTCTATCATTCTGAGGAATTTCCCTTCTATTTCTAGTTTGCAAGGTGGAAAACCAAGTTTTTAACTCCTTTTCATAGAGTAGAGCTGGAGTTTGTTGGGAACCTTTGAGGCCTGTCATAGCATTAGCTTATACTAACTGATTTCCCTTTAAACACCTTTGCAGTTGATAATTGGTGGCTTGGATAAGATAGACTTGAACGACTGGAAGTCGAACACGCGTCTGAAGCACTGTGTGGCTGACAGCAACATCGTCCGGTGGTTCTGGCAGGCCGTGGAGGCCTTCGACGAGGAGAGGAGGGCCCGGCTCCTGCAGTTTGTGACTGGCTCGACACGGGTGCCTCTCCAGGGCTTCAAGGCACTGCAAGGTGACTGAGGTGGATGCGGGGCCATTTGCACTGGGGCGGCAGGAAGAACTGGAGTGTGGTGGCGTTGTTGTGAATCATCTTCTAGAAATGTTCTTTCATAACATACAAGGGGCTCACCTGGCAGATGCCCCCTGTGAGCAGGGGTAGGGTGCCTGCCCAGCACGAGAGCATGGAGCCACTCCAGGGTGTGTGGGCGCCTGGCCCCCATTTCCTCCTGGACAAGGCCAGCTCACTCGGAAGCCCCAGCAGGCCCTGAGGGATAATGTCCTGCTCACTCTCTACCTGTGTTTTGTAACCGCTGCTGTTGGGAGGACCCACACTTAACTGTGCTTCATTCTTCTCCCTGGTGAACGCTCTGAAGCCAGTGATGGTGCGGATGTGGGGCGGAGTTCCCAGGAACAGTGGCCCATTATGTTGCTCAGAGGGGATGTTGCTGGGAGCTGGCAGGGTATGGCTGTATTAGCATTTCGCTGGTTGAGCTTAAATGCTGATAGATACAACCGATATTCCGCAAGCATACGGTAGTCCCTCTCACTTTCAAGAGCTTCTCGGACTGAAGAGGGTAATGCCACTTCGTCAGACTTTGCTCATGAGGGCACTGGTGTCTCTTTAGTCACCATAGTAACCTCTGCCCACAGTGCTGTGCGGGGCATCCCTCGTATATGGGAGCCTCCACCTGCCTGACAAGCTTGATAATTACAAAGCATTCTCTCATTCAGTTCTCCCAACAATGGCCTGGTAGCAGGGCTTACCGTCCCCATTTTATAGATGGAGTTTATCTCCCTGCCCCCCAACCACAGTTCTGTTGTGACTGAGTACTAAGCCAGGGCAGGAATCCGGAATTTTGTGACTCAAAATCTTGCTTGTCTCATTATACTACTATTTCCAACAGCAGGCCAACTTGCTAAACATTCTGTTTTTAAAAAGTCACTCTGATTGTAAGGGTCTCCCCAGTATCCTCTGTAACTGGACGGACTTGAGCTAAATGTCCTTGGAGTGTCTAGGAAGTGGGTCAGCCCAGACAAGAATTGGGTGACCAGGGTGTTGACAGGCCCCTCCCCAGTCCAGGGTGGGTGTGTAGGGGGGACCTTGACCGCTGTGCCTGGGAGGGCAGGACCAGCAAGCAGGAGTCCTGGATGGTAGGGACCCCCGCTGCAGAGGAGTGCCCGGGGAGGGACTGCACTCACCCCCGCGCCTGCAGAGACTCGTCCCTCCACGAGGGGATGCTAAGTGCTTGGCACTGTCTGTCTCTGCCATCCTCCACCCTGTGCCCACGTGGAGAGAAAATACCTATAGAACCTAGGAGAGAGCATCAGCCACATAAAGCCCGCTTTCTCTGAAGCACCTTGGTGCTGTCTTCACACCTGCAGGACAGGCAGTGGGACTCTGACTCAGGCGGCATGGGGACCATCAGGGTCTGAGCTAGGAGGACCCCTGGAGCCTGATGTCCCCCTGCCCTGCAGAATTGGGTGACAAGGCTCGACTCCAGAGGGTGGGCACCAATAGCAACAAGGCTTGAGGAGAGAGATCCGTTTGTGGAGCACACCCCGTACATTTCTGAATCTTCTGGTAGCAACGCTCTGATTGCACTCCTGAGGTGCAGGGGAGAGAGGCCTGAGATGGAGTACTGCTGCCACATAGGTAACTAGCTCCAGCGGTCCTCCCTGGCCCTCAGTTTCCTCATCTATACAAGCGGGGTACCTGACAGGCTCCACTGTCCAGTTAGGTGACCAGGTCTGATGGGGTCCCCAGCTCACCTGGGTCTGGAGAAGAGGGAGGTGAGGCCCGTTTTCATGCACTCTGAAGAGTGAGGGCGATACTGGGGAAGCTGATGCCTTCACACCTTTCAGGGAGACGGGAGGGGCGCCGTCAGCCATGCTGGCTGGGCCTGTGTCCGTGGAACGTGTCTAGTCTCTGTCACGTGATAGCTCTGACAGCTGGAAGGAGTAGGTGAAGGGTGTTAATCAGCAGACTGATGTCCTGTCTAGAATGCTCACTGTAGACCTACCTTCTTTCAAGCCCCGCTCTGAGTGAGAGAAGCATACTTCCATTCCCTTGGGCTTTGGTCCCCCCGGGTCGTTTGCGTCTTGTCTTTCTCCTCTGCCTGCAGAGGGTCTGGGACTCCGTATCTTGCTGTCTCCTAACACTGCTTCCCCTCTGCTAGCAGTAGGCCCGTGCACTAAACGTACCTGTTTAAAAAAGAAATCATGGCATGTTAGGATTTTACCCATCAAGCACCCCTGGCATGGGCTCCTGGTCGGGGTTCTCAGTGGAGTTACCAGCAGCCTTTGCTCTGCCTCCCCAATCCCCGTCATTTTCTGAATGTTCTGGTCACTCAGTGGCCACTGCAGGCAAATCCTAAGACTGGGCAGAGGCCCATGTTGCCCTGGGATCCTCACGACTGTCCCGCAGGTCAGCCTGCCTGGGCAATGGGCTCTGGCCTATGGGAGCTGCGTGGCTGGGAGGGCTGTGGCCCGGCTCTGAAGTACATTAACTAGAATGTTGTCTTGTAAGGTTCTACAGGCGCGGCAGGGCCCCGGCTGTTCACCATCCACCTGATAGACGCCAACACGGACAACCTTCCAAAGGCTCACACCTGGTAAGATACCTGCTGCAGAGTCCGGGCTGCGCGTTGCCGGTGGTCGGCCGTCCCGTGTGTTTCAGAGCGGCTGTCTTCTTGCCTGTCTGTAGCACGCTGTATTTCACTCATACAGAGTCACAGATGACGGCATGGGTCACACTGGATGAGTGCTTAGCGTGTCCTGTGCATGGAGTTATTGAAAGTCTCCTTCACGAGAGTTACTTTGTCGTGAGACATGTAATTAATGCAGGTGTCTCAGACACAGCCGCTGGCCATCACCCTCGGGGGCCCCAGGCTCATTTTGGCTGCGTCTCGGGCTGTATGTGTCAGAGAGAGAGAGAGGAAGCTGCGAAATTAACTGGGTTTGCTGGTCTTCCCCTCATCTGACATCCCTGGGGCCCCAGGTTCCTTCTCAGAACTTTGCCTGGGACGGAGGCAACCCTGCCTATTGAAGAAGGTTTTCCCCACAAGTTTTAAAGATCAGTATCTGCAGGGGCTATGTCCTTTGCGGTTTATAAACCACATCACTTCCACATGCTGTCCTGGAGCTGTGTGTGGTGAGGAGCAGCCACCTTGGATTCAGGGAGCCAGGCCTAAACGTTGCCAAGGCACAGCGGGATGCAGGGGGAGGATTCCCAAGTTGGACCCAAGGACGCAGGCCAGACGCCCTCTGGTTACTGCGTTTTCCACATCTGTGAGCTAGAGTAGCAACAGCTGCTCCCAGACAGCGCCCTCCACTTTCCCCGCCCTGACACACACGGTGCTGCTCGTCCACGGCACAGCGCCGTGCCTGGAGTAGAACGGACACGAGACAGCCTCTGACACTAAGGCCGCAGGAAGAGACCTCCAACTGTTGCCCGACCTTCTTGCCAAACAGCACCCTGACTGCATGCCCCCACCCCAGGCTTACAGTGGGCCACCCTAGGTCCTCTGGGCCACAGCTTGTATTCTTTGATTCGTTAGAGCTAATGGCCTCTTAAAGGGCGTCTTTCTCTTTGCTCCCCCAGCACATGCCCGCGTGCACACACAGATGCATGCATGTGTACTGCTTGTGGCCCCGGGCCGGCGGTACCTGTCCTTAGGTCCCCCCCAACCCCACATATACACGCATACTGGTTGTGGCCCCGGGCTGGCTATACCTGTCCTAGGTCCTCCCACACAGACACACGTGTACTGCTTGTGGCCCTGGGCCGGCTGTACCCGTCCTGGGTCCTCCCAGCAGTGACGCTCTCGCTTTTCCGTCTGGTCCCAGCTTTAACCGGATCGACATTCCACCGTACGAGTCGTATGAGAAGCTGTACGAGAAGCTGCTGACGGCTGTGGAGGAGACCTGCGGGTTCGCCGTGGAGTGAAGAGCAGCCGAGAAAGCCGAGGCGCACTCTCGGAGCACCAGCCCACAAGCACCCCGCTTTCAGGGTGCCTCCCGTGACGCCGGGGCCGGGAGACCTGATGACCCGAGGAAAAGGGGTTGTCCCCCCTCCTTTTGCTGGGGGGAGGGCGGGGGTACTTGGCTGGTGGCTCCTACCCCTATATTCCTCCTTCATGACAATACTCCCACCCTCCATCACCCATCCAATAAAAGGCAGGCAGGGTCAGTGTTTGGCTTCGGTCACACAGGAAATTCTGCTCTGGTGATAACACGCACCAGGACAGGACACGCTCCATGCCCCGCGGGCCCCACAGGAGTCTCCACCTGCAGTGACAGACCTGTGCCTGGCTGGTGGGTGCAGGACTGGGACCTGGACAGGCCCTTCTGTCCCCACAGCCTGGAGGCCCTCTGCAAGGTCAGCACCTGCGGATCTTACCTGAGCTGGAACTCCAAATTTCACATCCTTGCAGCCTGCTGTGGGGAGCAGAGTAATTTCTAACCGAAAATAACTGTTGAACAGACACTTGCGGGGATTCTGCCACAGCAGGAAGCGCTAGTCAAGTGTGTCTCCCCTTTGGAAAGATCAAGGTATTAGGCAGCTTTTGCTGGAGCTGTGGGTATTTCTTTTCAGGGTGTCTTGGCTGAAAAATTTGTTTTGCACAGAGAAAAATTATCTTTAAGAGTCCCTTTTGCCACATTATCCAGTGTGAAATATTTTTCCAGTAAAAACACAACACAGTGGAGCTTGTCAAAGAACAGACCAAACGAGCCTTAGACACAACCAGCTGTCCCAAAGCCGTGTGTCCGAACCATTGTTACACCCCGGAGGGCATCGATCGTGTTACTTGAAATGTTAAACCATTAAGGGGACATTGCTACGAGCTAACTAACAAAGCAAAGTTCTGTTCTTCTAGCTGCTGGCTTGGTGAGAACTAAGCCTTAGAAGGGGGAGGGAGGGCAGACATACGTGATGACCTAAACCTGCCTGAGGGGACTGTTGCACAGAAGTCGGGCAGGGGGTGAGCCCACACTGGCGTGCTTGCCCTTTCCCCAGCGTCAGATGGTGACACTGCCTGTCGGTTCACCTGCCCAGGTGTCTCCGGAGGAGGAAGGCCTGATCAAGCTTGGCGCTTGAGTTCCTAACACCATTTGCAAGGTGCACAAAAGTGCAAGCAGCATTTGAGCAAGGTGGCATGATTCCAGACAGCTAAGCTTCAGTGAAAGCTGCAGCAGCAACACATCTTCCCATATGATTTTGTGTTGGCTTGGCTTTTTGGTTTTGGAGGAGACGCGAGTGCAGGGTGACTCAGTAGGACGACACTCAGCTTGCTGGTAAAGTTTCTGAGTTGAGCGCTGGGATCCAGCGCAAGTCTGCGATGGATGACTATTTTCTGTGTTCTTTTTGTTGCTAATACCTTTTCACTGTGGTGGGTTAGGAAGAATACTTGCTCTTCTGCGTCCTGCTGCAGCTCCTCTGCTCGCCCCAGAAGTGGTCCCTGGTTGACGTGGGCACACTCGGACTTCCCGGAAGCAGCCCCTCGCCCCTAACCAGGGGCGTGGTGGTTGTGGCTCACAGGCTCAGGTGAGCCGCACCTCCGACCCGAGGTTCAGGATGGAGGGATGACATGTGGACTTGCTACAGAAGCTAAGTCCAGTCTGTTCAGAAAGTGCAGGCCAAACTGTGGGCTCCAAGCCTCGCCCCGCTGGATGGCGCAGGGTGTCTCTCGTGACCGTGCTGCTGTGTTGCACTTAAGACTGGCTCCCAGCGGTGACAGCCAGTCTTTCCTTGGCACCGGCCTCTTGGAGAAAGAAGAAAGGAAAACTACAGACCCCAAGATAGGTCTCTCCTTGAAAATGAACGCAGACTGCAAGGACGCACAGATGCCCTGGTGGATGTACCGCTGTTTCCTCTGGCGCCTCTGAGGTTGGCATTGTTTGGAAGGAAACCAGGGTCTAATGGTTTAACAGGCTCGTAAGTAGCAATGTTTTCTCTGACACCATTAAAACTACCTTTTTGCTGTTAGGTGGGAGTGGGGGTGAGATCCTTAGAAAGGCATCCACCACCCCACGGAGGGGGCCGCTGCCCCCTGTGCACCAGGGTCAAGACAGTTGTGTCCTGTGTCCTCCCAGCTGGCTGGAGACACTGCACGTCCTGTCCCAGGAAGGCGTCTGCTCCCCTGCCTGCCACCGTGTGGAGTTTGCGGCTCCACCCACCCCGGGTCATCTGCTGTGTGAGTGTTGCCAGGAGCCCGGAACCTGAGAGTAGAATATGCCAAACAGGCCGTGGCCAGCGGCACTGCACCTCGAGAAACCTTAAATATCTGCTTTGTCTGGTCCTCACGGAACCACCCAAAGAATAAAGTGTGGCAGCAAAGGGTCAGAGCTCCTTCTGGTCCACGCCTCACCCATGACCCCAGGCGACTACACCCCCCACCCCCGTCGTTGTCCAGTGGCTTCAGGGCCCGACCTCAGGCTGCCTCACCAGCGGCTCAGCCAACACTCAGGGATGTAGCAAACCACCGTCCAAAGTGCCCCACGCAGGGACAGACCAGCTGCCCGCGAGGCTGGGGTGAGTGGCAGCAGGATGCTGGGTTTCAGAAAGAGGATCTGCCGCCAGGTTAGACCCTGAGCTTGTGCAGCCACGGTCCACATTCTGGTCAGGTGGTCACAACCTGAGGTGTCAGGAAGGGCCTCTGCAGAGAATCCCCACAGCCAGCGCCAGGTGAGAGCCACACGGCAGCCCGCCCAGAGTATAGACTTTTAAGATTGGTTTATTTTTGTTTCTCAACCACTTTATAATGTGTTTTTAATTTATTTTGTAATGTCTTGTTTTTAAGTATTGCTGCTATCCTTGTTATTCTTCCCACCATTTTTATTGCTGATTTATTTTGTGAAAGTTATACACTAATATTATGTTTTATGTCAAAATCAAAAGTATTTAAAGAAATGCTAGTTCTGTTTAATGTGGTTATGGAACCAGCTGGAAATACGAAACACACAACACTGCAGCAGGCGGACCCGAGGTCAGGTTCATTTTGTTATATGCAATAAATTCACAACTTTAGAGCTGTGCGTCTGTTATTTGGGTGTGGAAATGCAACTCCATTTTCCTTGTAACCCCACAAGAAAGGAAGTCAGCAGCCAGACACTAGGAAGGGCCTGCTGGGGAGAATGCGGAAGACGCTCGTACAAGGACAGCGTCAGTCAAGCATGAACTTGTGGGACTGAGAAAGTTCCGTCTGTTGACTTCACCTTCACACATGGGTCACGTTGGTTTTTACCTCCCACCTGCCCAGTGACTAGAACACAGAGGGGTCTGGGGGCCCAGCGGGCTGGGCAATCGCCCGTGCTCGGCTGTGGGAGTAGCACTCCCGTCAGGAAATGGGCGTCTGGTTCACAGAAGGTTTTCTACCGCGAAAAGTCAGGACATGCGCGCCTTTTGATCCCATGTTCTCACTGGTAGTGGGAGCTCTATACAAGTCAGTGAGCCCCCGTGACGCCCGCCTGCCCCGCCCCCGCATCCCACGCCTGCCCCTCCTCTGATCTTGGGGTTTTTTTCTCTGAGTTTCTCAGTGAGGACCTGGTGGGACTCCTGGAGGAAAGGCTCATGAATTGGGTGGCCCCCCCCCCCTCCAAGGCTGCGCCTGCGACTTTCTCAAGCTTGTCCACTGGCACTGAGCCCTTTACCATCTAAGTGCTCCTACCTGCTCCTGGGCCTGGCAGTGGCTTCTGCTCCGAGCCTGTGTCTCCTGCTTTCAGGGCAGCAGTTTGCCCTGTGACCTCTGATGGACCTGAGAAGAGTTGTCGGATTTTAGTTTTTCAGATTTTTTTTCTTTTTTGTGAGGCTGGGAGGGGCAACTTCCAAGCTCTTTACATGCCAGACTATAACCAGAAGTCTCTCCTGCCTACTCTCTAGGCTTTTAAAAAAACTTGCTCCTTTGTTCCTCCAACCTCCTGGTCACAACATAAACATCGGCCTTCCCCTAGGAAGCCACATAACAAGTCCCTCTGGCATCTTCAGTGTTTTCCCACGATCACATAATCATATGCAGATACACGTGTATACACACGTACACATGCATGTACATGTATCACCTCTGCCCTGACAGGATGACACAATTGTATGCAGTTATGCACGTGTATACACATGGACACACAAGTGTGCCCACATCAAGTCTATGCCCTGGAGAGGCAGGATGGCGTATGATCTTATGCTGCTGTACACGTGTATACACACACACACACACACACACACACACACGTGTCACGTCTCAGCCTTGGAGAGGCAGGATGGTGTCGAGGGCAGAGCCTGCACTGAGGACCTGGACTGAATCCTGACTGAACCTCACTAGTTGTGTGACCTTGAATACATCACCCGGCTAGCGCCTCAGTTTCCTCACTTGTAAATGGGGGCTACAGCACCTCCTCTCAGGGCTCTTTTGGAACGGAACATGCGTTGTGTGTGAAGCACTCGGAGCCAAGGCGGAGGCTCTCAGTTGTGCCTCATACTGTTTTATCACCAGGCACGGGTCACGCTATTTCCCACACAACTGTCTCCATGCCGTTCTGCGTCTTGCCCTGCCCCTCAGCGTGTCGCGAAGACATAGTGCAGGCTGAGGCCACTCACCACCCACCTACTCACTGCGCCTGCGCCTCCTGGGGAGTGAGCGCCCTGGGAAATGCAGGGGACTTGGTGAGGGCTTGCGCTGCCGGGCAGGTGGGCGCGCATCAGACCCAGGGCCTTTGGGGCAAAGAACACCAGCCATGGCTCTAATCTTGACCTCCTGGGAGGCCAGAAGGCTGCGTCCCAGCAATGGGGCAGGGCAGGAAGGCACTAGGAGCCATCTTGAGTTTGAGTCCAGCTCTGATGCTCAGAGCTGTGTGACTGACTCCTGAGCCTCAGTTTCCTTATCTGTAAAATTAAGCTAGACTAAAAAGATGGGCTGATCCATACAACCACAGGGTGGTTCTCAGAAACGGTGCTGACAAAGGGCTGACCTCAGTCCTCCAGCCTCACCCAGAGGGACACAACCCAGAGCCATCTGCCCACCCCCTCCCGCCGGCTCCCCCCACCCTTCCTACCCATTGCCCTCGAGTTGATTCTGACTCATGGTGACCATGTGTTACAGAGTAGAACTGCTCCGTAAGGTTTTCTTGGCTGTGATCTGTACGGCTGTAATCAGGCCCTCCTCCCACAAAGCCACTGGGTGGTTTCAATCTGTCAATCTTTAGGTTAGCAGCCTAGCACAAACCATTTGTGCCACTCAGAGGACTCCCTTCTCTCCCCCACAGGGGTGGGAAAATCTAGCCACAAACACCTCCCCTGCATTTGCTCACATCCACATCCCGCGAGTGGACAGCGCTGGGTGGCTTGGGGAAGCCTTTGCACCCTGTATTGTCTTGTCAGCCTGCCCCTTAGTTCTTTGATATGAAGACATTTGCCAATTGTCCGTGCACAATGAGCATGCTCCCTGGCCGCCATGTGCCATCAGCTGCCACCCCAGCCCCTCTCTGGGTGTCTCTGCCCCAGCTCCAGAGCCTTCCCACCACGGCCAAAAGTCCCTGCAGCTCCACTCCCTGGGCACTGGCCAAGGGCTCCCCAGAGGGGCCTAATTGCCCCGGGTACCCTGAGTTGGGGGATGGCCTGGCTTGGGGTGGGTCAGATAGGCCATCCACGAACTGCCACTTCTCCCCAGAACTGTCCTGTAATCACCCCCCACTCACATCTACTCACCACTCAGCAGCAGGGGACCTTGTGGAAACGCAGGGCCACGTGGAGGTTCCACTGTAACTGATTCTTTTCCTGGGTGTAGAGAACTTAAAAATAAGAGAATAGAATCCCGCTGTTGCCCACCCCCGACATGACCGGCAGCCAGAGTTTACCGAAAGGCTGGGTTTATCCTGGGTTTATCCTAGTTTTAAGAGTACATTTACTTAAGTTTTACTTTACATTGTAAAAACTTACACTTGTTTTTAGAAATTATAACTTAATAAAAAAATAAACTGAAAATGAAGTGTCTAATAACAGTACTTACCTTAAAATGGGTGTTTGGAGAGCCAGGAGCACAGGATGTGGGGGCCCGGTGAGCAAGCTGTTTCTGGGACCTTCCTCGACTCCTGGCTGACAGCCTCCTGGAGGGCCCGGCGCCCGCCTGCTGTGTCTGGGTCACTGAAGACCTGGCTTGGAGTCTCCTGGCCCCAGTCCTGCTCTCTGTGCTCAGACAGAGCGGACAGGGTGTTGGGCAGAGTGAAGGGGTCCCAGCTACAGCAGGTACAGCGCCTGGGAGTTGGTGGCACGAAGCCCAGACACAGAGCCTGGCCCCTTCCTCGCCAGGAGTGCCGAGCCAACTCCAAGATCCAAGGCCCCTGACGTCATGATGGGAACAAGGCCCCGCAGGCAAAACGTCCCAAGCTACACTCTTGGTTTGCTTCTCCTAAACCCGTGGTTTTCCCCGTTCCACTTACAGGTAGCTGTCCTCCTGGCTCAGGCCAAGTGCCCAGAGCCAGCCTGGACTCCAGTCTTACATATCAATCCTGTCCCCTCTACCTCCTAAATGGAAAACGGAGCAGCTTCTCGCCACGTCCATCCCCACCTGGCTGTCCTGACTGACCTCTCTGCAGGTCTCCTGGCTGGGCTCCGACTCCCGAACCTCCACCTTGTTCACCCTCCACCCCATGCAGAGACCCTGTGACAGCCCATGTCACACTGTGTCGCCCGCTGCCCAGAGCCCCTTGGAGTAGCACCCAGAGGCCTCCTCACAGCTTATGAGGCCCATTCTGACCTCAGGTTCACCCCCTCGCTCTCACAACTCTAACCCAGGGACTGGCTGCCTCCGCCAAAGCAGTGGCCGTCCTGCTTCGGGCCTTTGCACGTCGTTCCTCTTCCCCAGTCAGCCTCATCCAGAGATTGCATCCCCACCCCACCTCTCTCCCTCTCTCACACCTCTCTTCCAAACAAACAAATGGAAGTGCCATCAATTAAAGCAGCAGTAGTGCAGACCAAGAAGAGGGAACTCGACTAAGAAGGTGGCAGCGCCGTCGCTCCCTCTCAGCTCAGATGTCATCTACTCAGGCGATGCCTCTAACTGCCTGACCCTGTGCCTCTGTGGGGATGGGTCGCAGCCCACTGATCCACTGGATTAAATGCTCAAACAAGCACACGGTATATGAAGAACAGCCAAAACCTTCACAAGCTTGCAGTTACCTAAAAAGCTGCTCTCATTTCTGTCTACCTGAATAAAGTCAAACACACACGAATGGGCCTCAGACGGCCTAAGCCTGTTTGGAATCCCAGGAGCTGCTGCAGCATTGTGTCTTGAGCCCATGTGGCCCGCCTGTGCCCACGGGGCTCCCCCGTTTAACTACCCGATGGGGCCACGTCCACAAGGGCTCACCCTGGAGGGCCACAGACACAGGACTCAGGAGAGTCTGCCCCTGACCACTCCCAGTCAGACCTGACCTCCAACCGTGCGGTTGGGGAAACAGCTCAGAAACAGACATTGCTCTAACCAAATGCCTTCACCGTCTCGGCCAACAGCACGCTCCTCAGAACATCCACCAGCTCCCAGGGTCTTGCTGCGTGGGTCTCGCTGCGCGTGCGGTGAGGGACTCTGAGAGGCAGCCCCCACTTGGTCTGCGCTGGCGCAACCCCACCTTTTAGCTGCAGTCTGCAACCCCCACCACTGCCCGGTTCCTGCCGCTCCAGAATGCAAGACACTCCTCACAAAGACTGACCTCCCAATCGCTGCAAACTAACTGACAAGTTGCTCCAGAGAGAGCAGGGAGAGCTGCAGGCAGCCAAGCCTCCGTCCAGCCCCAGGGCGCAGCAGGGGACTTGGGGTCAGGCAGGACACGGCTCCACCCACCTGTTCTGTGATTAGTTAAGCGCCCTCGGCCAGGCCCATCGCCCTCTTGCCCTGGAAGCCCCCACCTGTAAGATGAGAGCTCCGTGCTGGGCTGACTGACCCTCCACATTACGGCCCTCGAGTGGCCACCATCAGCAGTGAGCCTATGCCCAGGCCGCACAGCAACACGACCACAGTCCCAGCCTTGGCTGCTTCGAGACACCTGGTCTTGCCCCCCAGGCTTGACTTCGCGATGAGGTTTGAGAGAACTCGGCTATCGGTGTCACCCCTACCGTGCCAGCCTGTGGCGGTAGGGACAGAGGAAGGCAAGGGCGGTTGGCAGGGCTGAGGGCCCCCCAGGGAGCCCCCATGAGCTGTGTGAAGGGCACTTCCCACTGGGCAAGTCCTTCAAGTTCAGCAGTGAAGCAGCAGCCTCGGCGTCTTCACCTCTGCTCCTGCTCGTGCCACCGTCTGGCGCAGGAATGTCCTCCACTCCATGAGGCAGGCCTCCTGCTCTGTCACGGGGCTGCCCTGGCGGAGACAGACAGACAAGACACAGCAAGCCTGTGGAGTGAGGACACAGCCCGAAGAGCAGCTGGCCCTCGTGGCCCTGTCTTCCCCGCTCCCACGCCCCTCCTGGACACAGTGCACACAGGCCACATGATGCGAGTCCTGGGCACCTGTCCACCTCGTTCCTGCACGAGCCGGGCTCCCATCACCACACGACCACCCTCAGGTACGTGGTCCAGAGCCCGATTCTCAGCCAGGCCCCCTGCTGTGTCGGCTCGGACAGCACAGTGTCCACACCTGAGGTCACACTGAGGACAGCCTGCTGCCAACCCCACACCTCCATCCCCATCACTTCTTTCACCTCCCAGAAACCAGCATTTAACACATACAGGACGATAAATCCTTTTATAAAATATTTATTCTAGAAAAATCACACTGTACAAATTTCGATAGAACATTCTCAATGTGCAGATTTATAAAATGTGAATATAACAGAAAGACTGAATTAACAGAACTTTTGTTCCTTTGTTTCTTCTTAAATTAGGAAGGAAAAATGATTTTTTCCAGGTACAATGATAGGACACGTCTCAGCGATATCCGGAGAGCCGGCCAAGAAAGGCCTGCGGTTCACCAGCCCACTACCACGGTGTGTCCTCCAGTCCAGACGGGAAACGCAGGAAGGAGGCACTGCAGGCTGAGGCCCCGCATGCGGAGAGCAAGGCCAGCACGGTGCTTCACAAACTCCTGTTTCTCCAGCCGAGTGGATGTCCAGTACGGAGTGCCAAGCTCTGCCAGGCGTGATTCTGAAACTTAAAAATGGACTGCCCGGGACGGTGGTAAAAGGTCCAACTGTACATTCACACGACGAGGGACAATAAAAAAGAATTCACAAGGAAAACCCAGGCTGGGGAAGCCTGGCTTCTTAAAAGGTTACTTTAAAAGCTTACAGCGAGTTTCAGACCTGCCACTTCTAGTCGCCGAGCTGTCTCTAAGCTAAGTTGCCGCTCTCTCACACAACTACGGGGATGGAACTGCAACTGGGTAGAGGTGCAGGACTTCCGTAACACGGGACTCGCCCTTCACATCCCAGGGTGGGCGGCGCACGGTGTCACAGCCACGGGTGCCAGGCGGGGTCCATGCGGCACAGGTTGTCCAGGCTGTTGGCCGCGGCCACCAGGGTGTTCACCTTGCTCTCCCCACCCTCGAACTGCGCCAGGTTGTGCAGGCGCGTCACAATGGCGGTCACCGCCTTCTGGACCAGGGAGACCAGCTGCTGGCTGTCCATGTTCTCCGGCTGCCCGGCAGCGGAGAGCGGGGAGGACGTGTCCTCCTGGGTCTTCTTGTGCCAAGCGATGATCTCGTCCCGCAGCACCGTCTTCAGGATGCCGTCCACCTGAGGGAGGAGATAGCGACATGACTGTGGGTCAGAGAACGGCCCGAGGGGCTGCGCCGGAGGAGACTGCGGGAGGCCACCGGCGCTGCTGGGGCCCAGGCTGCAGCTCGGCACTGGACACTCGGCGCCGGACAACTAACAGTGTATTTAAACAGAAGCGCAGAGGGAGACACAGAGCAGCCGCACGGGACTACTGAGATGGCGTTTCAGCACGTCACCATGGAATGCTCCAGAAGGGAGGGAAATGCTGCCAACAACACTGCCAGATGCCGGGCGGGGGGGCCTGCAGGGGCCCTGTGTCCAGGGGAGGGGCGCCCTAGAGAGCAGTGGAACCTTGCAGAAGGGGGTGTGCTGTGGGGACATGTGTAAGGTCCCCGCTTCTTCAGTGGAAGAGCTAGCAAGGTCATCACTGAGAACAAGGAAGGGGTGAAGAGCCAGAGAGCCGAGTGGCTGGAGACCTGCATCTGGAACAAAGGCACACAGGGCTCTGAGGGTTCTGACACTGCATCACAACAGATGCCAAAATGATGTCCCCGCTTCCCTGACCTCACGGCCCCTCTGCGGCAGGATGGCCAGGTCCCCATCTGCACCCACGTGAAGTGAACCGGCAGGAGCATGCTCTGCCGTCACAGGGAGGAGTTCCTCTCTGCAAGCTCACCTGCCTAGGCAGCAGCGAGCTCCGCAGGGCTGGGCCTGTCACAGGTAGCTCGAGGGAGTATGAATGTTAAAGACTGTCATGCAGTGTAAGCGTGGGAGGGTGCACAGGGAGAAGAGGGGGGACAGGGAGAGGAGGGGGGACAGGGAGAGGAGGGGGGACAAGCGGAGGAGGGGAGATGGAGAGGAGGGGGTGCAGGGAGCAGAGGAGGGGGTGCAGGGAGCAGAGGAGGGGGGCAGGGGGCGGAGGAAGGAGAGCAGGGAAGGTGTGGACATGGGGAGGGGCCCGCCTGGACGGAGTGAGTGGAAAGACAGAGGTGGTGGCAGGAGACAAGGGGCCTGGGACTGCAGTCATGGAGGCACCACAGCTACAGTTGGGTCCTGAAAGGGAGGGACAGAGGAGGCGGCAGGGCACAGGCTGAGCTCTCCGCAGAGGCTGGTGGTGCTGGGGGGTTGGGGGGGAGCAGTGTGTGCCGGGAGAAGCAGCTGTGCCGTTAGCTCTAAGGTGCAGAGGACTCTGTTCCAGGCACCCAAGATGGTTCTAAAGGAGCGGGAGGCTGACAGGTTGAGGTTTGGACTCTGTCTTCCTTATCTGGTGTCAGGAGAACATGTTCTTGTAAGAGACATCTCACACAGAATGGTCTATGTTTTAGCTTAACTTAAGGCATTTACTGAATTCGGACTGTTGGGAGATCCGGGCCCAGCATTTGGAGGTCCAGTCTCCTGTCTAAGCATCACGGTCTGCTAGAGGACTGGTGTGAGGAGTCACCCAGGTCCTAACAGGCCTTGAAATATGCAAAGTCTCCTTCACTCTCTGAAGTTTTCAAATCCAATGCCATTG
This sequence comes from Trichechus manatus latirostris, assembly GCF_000243295.1. Classification (NCBI taxonomy): domain Eukaryota; kingdom Metazoa; phylum Chordata; class Mammalia; order Sirenia; family Trichechidae; genus Trichechus; species Trichechus manatus. Next base: position 10,217,347 of record NW_004444013.1, read on the forward strand.
AAGGATCGCCCTGGGTGGTGTAACGTTTCTAGCTAAATGAAAACTTCATGTTTCAAACCTTAAGGCAAAGGTGGGTGTGATGATTAAGGTTATGGGTCACCTTGGCTAGGCCATGATTCTCAGTGGTTTGGTAGATATTATGTAATCATCCTCTATTTTGTGGTCTGACGTGAGCAGCCAATCAGATCAAGAGCCAAGCAGATCAGCCAGTCAGCCAAGGAAAGGAGAGTTTTCCTTGGGGGTGTGGCCTGCATCTAATATACATGGATGTTCTGGCAAAGCTCGCCCTCTCTGGATCCTGCATCTGACTCGTCATCCTCTGAACTCCAGTTCTTGGGATGTGAGCCAGCAGCCTGCCATCTGACTTGCCTATTTTGGGTTCATCAGCCCCTGCAACCATGAAGCCTCCAGCCTCATGTCTGACCCACAGATTTGGGACCTGCCAGCCTGCATAACTGTGTGAGCCACTTCCTTGAAATAAATCTGTCTGTATATTTATATACATGTATATGCTTCACTGGTTTTGCTCCTCTAGAGAACCCAGCCTAAGACAGTGGGCAATGATGAACAGCACTCACTGTACTAGAACATGCTCCAACTCCTGACTCAAGAAGAAACCTAAATAAACGCTACTGATTTTTACTTATGTTCGTAAAAGTTAGTCACTGTGTCCCAAAAGCACCTTCAACACCAATGGCCACACGCCCTAACATTAGGGCCCTGTTTGCTACGCAACATTAAAGAGAGCAACACATGTGCATAACGTGCAGTCCTTGTTCACGGTTAAGGGTTCATTAGTAACATTCAAACTATTCCAAGTTCACATTTTTGGAAAGTGGCTGGTTTCTGAAGCCTTCTCTAGACATAAACTGCCTTGGGTGGGGAGTGGGGGCACAGCCATTCTTATAAATTAAAAAACAAGCAAAATGGTGCCCAGTCCCCTCTGTGAGGTGAAGAGACAGGCTTGGGTCAGGTGACCTGACCTCCCAGCTGTGTGACCTCTGACATGTCACTACCTGCCTTGCTGCCATCCCCATCTGTACGACAGTGTGAGACTCTGTTAGAAGCCCCAGCATGGCACTGGGCACAGGGAAGCTGCAGGGACGCGGTGGGTGTGACAGTTGTCACGCACCATGAGGCAGTAACTGGACACCCTCACAGGCCTCGCGCTCTACAGACGAGCTGCGGCCACGGCGCATGCTCCAACAGCCCTGGCAAGAGAGGTGGCATCCTGCAGAGATTCCACTGTAAGACGGGGTCAACATAACTGTCATGCGATGGTGACTGTAGGGAAAATTACTCCTCAGTGTCAACACTTGTGGACAGGGACCATTTTAAACCCCCTTCCCCAAAAGAACCGACAACTCAGCCTTCTCTCCGTGCTGGCACATGACAAGGCACACGGGCCCACCTTGAAGTTGGGCTGGGCGAAGCACCGGGCGACAGCGATCATGGAGGCGGTCAGGGGGCCGGAGACGCCGATGGTGGTCAGGAACTCGGAGATGTTGGGGGTGAGGCGGAAAGGGACAGGGCGGTTGGCGTCCAGGTCTCCTGTCGCGTCGTTTATATCAAACCGAAAGTAAGCCACATTCAGCTTGCCGGTGTCCTGGATTCCAGAGGGAGGCGTTTCAGGAACGGAACAGCAGACAGAGACAACAAGGGACAGGGTCTGGCTGTTTAGACCAAACTACCTGAGCGATCTGTAACATCTCGGGGTTGAGTCGATTCAGGTGCAAGACGAATTCGGCAAAGCCGATCAGGGCAAGCTGGATGGTGAACATCTTCCGGAAGGTCCAGTAGTCCGTGGCGTTGGGGAACGTGTGCAGCGCCCACTCCTTAAGCATGCTGCGTGGCACCATGTTGCTCTGAACCTCCTTGAGGATGTCGCGAAGGACCTTAAAAAGAAAAGATCAGCCAATTCATAGCTCCTTTCTCTCTTTGAAATATGAATTTACCTTTAAAAAAAATTAAACTTGGAAAACCTTTCCTGACATTCACTCCATGGCTCTTCCATCCAATTCACTAATGGGTAATTTTTTTTCTTCTTCAGAAGAAAAACTCCCAAATTGTGATTTCATATTCATGTAGCACCAGCAAAGTGAGTTTCATCGACAAGTGGGTGTGTATGCAGTGTTACTGCATGACAAACAGGTGTGTATGCAGTGTTACTGGACTGCCCACAGGGATGCACACGAATAGCAACGTCCCCTCCAGGTCTCCAGGTCTTGAGTTTTTACAACGCACCAACAGAGCCATTAAAACGAAAGCCTGAGGTGCAGGATGTGTCATGTCTGTCTTACGGAGAATTTAAGTAAATGTGTGAACACCACTTCCACACTGGCTCACTACAGCGTCTACCAGGGCAGTTACCTAAAAGAGCAAAAGAACAGCTGCCATGTCAACAACATTCAATCATCTTGTGGTCCACGGATATGGGATGCTGTCCCATTTACTTAGATCTTCTTTCTAACATTTTAGCACAATTGCTATCAAAATTCCAACTGACTTATTTTTTGCAGAAACTGACAAGCTGATCCTAAAATTCATATGGAATGCAAGGGAACCAGAACAGACAAAATAGACTTGAAAAAGAACAATAATGGAGGACTCGCTTTCCAGTTTCATAACTCACTACAAAGCCACAGTCATCAAGACAGTGCGGCCCTGGCATGAGGACAGACACGCAGATCAACGACACAGAATACAGAGTCAAGAAATAAGCCCTCCATTTATGGGCAAGTGATTTTTGACAAGGATGCCAATACAATTCAGTGGGAGAAGATAGTCTTTTCAACAAGTGGTGCTGGGACAACTGGATCTCCAAGTGCAAAAGAGTGAAGTAAAACTCCATCCTCACCCCACACACAAAAATAAAATGGATCAAAGACCTAAAACTGACACTCTTAGGACAAAATACAGGAGCAAATCTTCATGACCTTGGATTGGGCAATGGTTTCTTAGATACCACACCAAAAGCACAAGCAACCAATGAAAAGAACAGATAAACTGGACTTTATCAAAATTAAAAATTTTGTACTTTGAAGGACACCACCAAGAAAGTGAAATGACGCCCCAGAGGATGGCAGACAATATTTGCAAATCATGTATCTGATAAATAATTTGTATCTAAAACATCTAAGAAGCACTTACAAATCAACAATGAAAAGACACAAAGGGCAAAGAATTGGAACAGACATTTCTCAAAAGTAGATACGCAAATAGCCAATAAGCACATGAAAAAACGCTCCAAGCCCCTACTCATTCGGGAAATTCTAATCGAAACCCTAATGAATGCCTACTTCACACCTACTAGGTGGCTATGATCAAACAGACAAACAATCAGAAGCACTGATGAGGACGTGGAGAAATCAGGACCCTCATGCATGGCTGGTCCACTCTGGAAAAGTCTGGCAGTTCCTCAAAATATTAAACATGAAAGTTACCACGTGACCCACCAATTCCACTCCTAGGTAAATATCCGAAAGAAATAAAACACATGTCCAAACAAACATCTGTACACCAGTGTTCACCAGCAGTATTATTCATAATAGCCAAAGGGTGAAAATAATCCAAACATCCATCAACTGACGAATGGATAATTAAAATTTGGCGTATTCACACGATGGAGTGTACTATTCAGCAATAAACAGGAACAAACCACTGACGTGAGGATGAACCTTGAAAAGTTAGGGTAAGTGAAAGAAGCCAGTCACAGAGAACCACAGATTGCAGAACTCCATGTATACGAGGGATCCAGAATAGGCAAATCCAGAGTCAGAAAGATCTGTGGGCTCCTTACGGAGCAGGGAGAAATGGGGAGTATCTGTTAACGGGGGTGAGGTTTCTTTTTGGAGTGATAAAAATTAGATAGTGGTGATGGTTGCACAACTCTGTGAATGTACTAAAACTCAGTGAATTGTACACTTCGTAAGAGTGAGTTTTATGGCAACTGAGTTATATCCAATAAAAGTGTTATAAAAAAAAGTGAAGGAGGAAGGAGTAGAGTCAGTGATGAAATGAACTAGGGAAGGAGGAGTGAGGAGAGGGCAGCAGCCGGGCGGTTCTGTACTGCTGTCAGCATCTCCCGCTTGACCAGGACCAACAGCCATCTAGTGACTCACAAATCTGACAAAGTCATTTTAAACCAGAAAGGCCCCCACGAGAATGTCCACTGTTTATTTCACACACACTTGTAATCAAGGCGCCAGGGCAACAAAGCAGCAGCGTGTGAAGTCCTCAGCGGAGCCTCTGGGCACCCACCCGTCCCTGACCGGGTACCTGGTGGCTGGCTTGGGTCCCCCGTGCCTGCACCGTGGCCAGTCTGTCATAGTAGCGGGAAATGGGGTTGTCGTGCTCGATGCCCTTCTTAGCACAGCGCTGCTTGTAGATCTCCACAAGGGAGAGAGAGGAGGGGTTGTCTTCCACGAGGCGCATCTGCGGGGACACGGCCACAACTCGAGGAACTGGGGAGGGTGGGAGAGAAATGCGGGGTGGTTGAGAGACAATCGACATCACCTTCCAGGAATTTCCTGGGAGCCGAAGACTCCCCGGCCCTACATGCGCACTCTGTGAGCAGAGGAAGTAAAACCAGGGGTAACCAAGAAGAACGTCTGCGACCATACCAACTCAGGGTGACACGCAGTTCAATATACAGTGATGCCTCCTGAGCTGGTTATAAACCTGTGTTTAGGACACAGATGGACAGGATTCTTTAGAAGGAATCTTAAAAAATAAAAAACGAGGAGACTCCACCAAACGCTCACTCTCCAGAGGCCTTTCTCAACGGGGCACAACAGGCCTCTAATGATGGAACTTCTCTCCCAGCTTCTAGAATGGTTACGAGCCAGCTTTGGGAGAATTAGGAAAACAGTGACTCAAACCATGTTCTGTTGTTCAGACAAGGAAAACAACCGGGGTCAATCCATAAATCCAGTTAATCTGTAAACCTCTTATCACTACACAGTGACCAACATTCAGTTTCCTGATCACCGTCCCAGCACCTGAGGTGTGGTTCATGACGCGTCGGGCCTCACCTGGTGCTAATCTGCACTGACGACAGCAGAGCACGGTGGGGAGGGAGGCCGGCTCAGGCCACCTCACTGTAACATGGCCTTGGGGAAAGTTACTGAACCGTGTGTGTCGGTCAGGCTCTTCATCCACAAAGGAGAAAAGTGACAGTACCTACCTTGTTTGTGGGTTAGATGGGATAAAAACCTTACTGAGATATTCGCTTAAGGTAATATTACTCAAGTATTTTGTTGAAATAAAGTTGGAAGAATCTGAGAGATTTCAAGAAGATGGTGGCAAAACTAAGTTTGGCCAGTGTGGGCCACAACAGTGACCTCCATGGGTAGCGCGGGAGCTATAGCTTCTACCTGCTGTCTACCATCGTCCTGAGGCCCCACTGGCCAGACTCGGGCAGTGCAGGCCCGGTGCGCCCAATGTGTCTGACTTCTGGCAGACAGGGACGCTGACAGCAGCCTAATGTCCGCTAAGCCACAGCTGTCGGCTTATGGCTGCGCTTCAACCCGTACAACAATTCTAAAAGGCTTCCAGTGCGTATTTTTGGACTATAATTTAGTGCTAGGAGAGTCTGTTTCTTTAGAAGAAGCAAAGGCACTCAGTCACTCACAGTTGGACTTACGTACATGCTAGAATGCACACAGCTGTCTATGGTGCATCCCAAGCTCATTCTACTTGTTTTTTTAATCTACTTCTTATTTTGGGATCCTGAACTCAAGGGTCAGAGATCCTAGGTCCAAATGGGTTGTATTAACCTCGGCTCTCAAAATATTTGACAGTAGGCACTGCAATGGGCTCCTAGCCTCAGTGCACTAAGATATCTCAGCAATGGCCCTCTTCCTGGGTGGAATTTCAGGGGTCTCGTCTATGTCCCTGGTACAAACAGAAACTGGGCACTCGCAGTTCTGTGAAGACCTCACTCAAAGGCTGCTGCTTCTCAGTTACCGGTTACCACTCAGCCAAGCTTCCCGTGGCCTTCACAGGGCTCCCTGGCTGTCCCGTTGTCTTCTATGTCCCCCCAGGAAGCAAACCAGCACACCTGCACATTGCAGCACACCCCGGGAGGAGCTCCTGGGCCTCACTCAGAGCTGGAGTGTGACGATGACACCCAGTAACAAGCCTCGGCCCAGCCCAGGCCTTGCTGAAGCAAAGAAGGTGCCCGGTGAGGTACCAGCGGCGGTGCACACGGGCTCAGCACTGCCTTCCCTGGACGCGCTGCGCTCTGTGGAGCTGGGAGAGACCCTCACGTCTCAGCAAGGAGCCTGGAGGCAAGAGATGCTCGCTCGGGAGCAGGGCTGCAGGGACCTGCTCCTCGTGCCAAGGCCACCTCCTCCTGGTGCAGGTTAGTGCGTACTCAGGTGCTGAGGGAGCAAGGACGCAGAATCCCGCCTGCAGCCCGCATACCTGTGAAGAACAGGTGCCTCTTGGTGGTCTCCTTCCTCTTCTCCAGGCAGGGGTTCAGCAGGCGCAGCAGCTGCAGCACGCGCTCCTCCCGGCGTGACTCAGTCAGGCAGGCATCGTTCATGACGAGGTACGGGTAGATCTTGCCATTGTGCCCGCGGATGTACAGCCTCCGGGCTGCGGTGTTGTGCTTCTGCACGATCTCCACCCTGGGCATGAACCTGCCGGGACATGACAGTGGGCACAAGCACCAGGGCTCCAGTCCCACCCTGGTCTCTGAGAAGAAAACGGAGCCTCATAGAAACAGTGCTCAGCACAGCGGCACGGGCAACATGCCTCTGTTTACTTAATGACACTCCTCCTCGTCCTGACCGGGATGCAGTCCTGAATCATGGAGAACCGTGCACCATGGAATGAAATGCTGCCTGGTCCTGCAACATGCCCATGATCGAGTACAGACAGGACCATTGCAATCCATAAGGTTTTCTTTGGCTGATTTTTGGAAGTAATCACCAGGCCTTTCTTCCTAGTTTGTCTAAGTCTATAAACTCTACAGAAGCTGTTCAGCATCACAGCAACACGCAAGCCTCCAGTGACGGACAAGTGGTGGCTGTGCATGAGGTGCATTGGCCGGGAATTGAACCCGGATCTCCTGCATGGAAGGTAAAAATTCTACCACTGAACCATCTACTGGTACAATATTTTACAATACAGGAGTCCCTGTGTCGTGCAAATGGTTAGCATGCTTGGTTGCTAACTACAGGTTGGAGGTTCAAGTCCACCCAGAGTCTCCTTGGAAGAAAGGCCTCGCAATCAACCTGCAAAAAATCAGCCATTGAAAACCCTACGGAGTGCAGTTCTACTCTAACACATATGCAGTCAGTTTTTATTTCATGAAACAGGGAAAAAAGCACAACAACGGGAAAATGAAAGGTGGAGAGAAGATGCAGCTAGAGTTTCAAAGAAATTGTGCCACAGGGTCCAATTTCAGTAGCTGAAAACGGGCCACTAGCCTGGCTTCGAGGATGCCAGCAGCAGGAAGCTGGGGCCCCAGGGTCTGGATGTCAGGGCAGGGGAGGTGACCAAGCCCTGCCCCGAGGAGCCAGCGTGGGGACGGGCCCACCCTCGCCTGCACTCTCTCGTTGTAGGCCTCGCCACTGAGGACAGAGAGGAAACACAGCCATGTATCAGGGGAAGCCTCCTCAAAGCACTTTCTATATTTAAAATGAGAAGCAACACACACCAGTAAATTTTACAGTTTTCTGATTCTGTTCTCAGTGCTGCACTTCAAGGGTTTCAGGACTAGAAAACTTTACATTTTACTAAGTTCTATGGTCATTCAGAAAAAGGGTCTTCTGAAAGCAAACACTTTATCTCCCTAGTCGAGACACCTAACCCATGAGTTAGCTCAAGCTCAGGCTGGAGGGAAGGGTAAAGGGCCAACATGGGGTCTGCAGGCTGCGCTGGCGCTGCCGGGGCCAAGCCCAGGCCTGCTCACCGAGCGATCTTGATATAATAATGTGTCGGCTTCGGCATCAGAAACTCCCCAGGAATTTCGACTTCAGCGGTTTGCGCCGAGAAATTGCTGAGAAAGCGGCACTTCTCTTCGATGAGGAAGAATTTTGGAAGTTGCTTGGTCTTGGCCTCCAGGATTTTAATCCATTTCTTCAGTTTAGAAATAAGGTTATGAAGCTTCATGGATCCGGGAACACTGAAGTCAAAATCTTCAAAATAAACACAATTAAAAACACTTGTAATTGTCTGGGTCCCTTCTAATAGACCATCAGTTGCTGCTCACACACCTGTCAGCTGCAAACGGGCAAGTTTTACAGAGTCTGCAACAAAACATGCCAAGTCCCTCCTCTGTCAAGTGTAACTTCAGGCCTGAAAGACCAAGCAGAGCCACGTTATGGGCCTCCTGGATGCCCGCCCGGCCAGGGGCACAACCTCAAACTCAAGACGCCAATGCGGAACTTTGTCCTGAACGTAACAGGTCTCTCCTGTGGGGTGACGTGGCTGAGGTGGGCAATCAGGCCCCCAGGGCCTCATGGGGCGGTGAGCCCTCAGGAAGGTGCTAGGAGCTTGTGGGCAGCGGGTGAACCCCAACAACAGGCAGCCCACCTCATCCCGGCACAAAGGCCCCTCAAGGTCCTGTCACACAGCGGTTCAGCAGCACCGCCCTGAACACAAGCACCCACAGTGAGCAGAGGCCCCAGATCAAAAGCCAGAACAGTAACAGTAACAGATATGAGGTGAGGGGAGAGAAAAGAAACCATCCAGGAGAGCCCTAAATTGTATGCGAGCAAGCTAGGAGGAATCAAGGCAAGAAATCAAAATGACAAAAATGGAAAACCATGCACTTTTCATAAATACATTAAAAAAAAAAAACACTGCCATCGCGTCAATTCCAACTCACAGTGACCCTATAGGACAGAGTAGAACTGCCCCATAGGGTTTCCAAGGAGCACCTGGTGGATTTGAACTACCGACCTTTTGGTTAGCAGCCATAGCTCTTAACCACTATGCCACCAGGGTTTCCACTTTCCATACAGACAATTGCCCCAGCCTGGGACAGCGTGCTAACGACAGACCTTCCTACGTGTGGTGATTCCAGGAGGGGACTGACATGTTTTTAAAGAAGTTTTAAAGTATAATTGACCTTTTAATATTGAGTCTCAGTAAAATCTGAAAAATCTATTAATTAGGATTTCATTTTTTTAATTATATGAAAAGCATAGACAAAAAAATAAATAAGATTTTACTGAGACTCAATATTAAAAGGTCAATAATACTTTAGAAGTCCTTCTCTAAAAACACATCACTCCCCTCCTGGATTAGCACCACATGTGGGAGGTCCTCTCATTAGCATGCGGTCCCAGGCTGGGGTAAGCGGACTGCCTCTGTGGTGAACGCTGGGCCCCGTGGAGCCAAGAGGGCCCTGTCCTTGTTCTGCCTCAGACCAGGGCTGACTGCAAGGGGAACAAAGGCCGTGGCTCTCCAGCACCTCCCCTCCAAGTGGATCTGAAACCCTCCCTCTGCATACTCATTTGCCCAGAGTTTACTTCAGATGCCACCACGGGAGGTGACGCTGAGAGGGTGGCTCTGGACGGCACAGGCCCTGCCAACCCCATCTCGCCTCCTCAGAGCCCCAGGAGCCTGGCAGGGGCACAGCCTCCTTATCCACCTTCCCCCTCTGCAGAAGCAGATCAGAGCTCAACAGACAGAAGACGACTGAGGCGTCCACCAAATCAGCTTAGAACAAGAAATCAGAGTGCAGGTGCTGTCCACGAAAGGAGCCCAGGGCACATTCACCTGCACAAAGTCGGCCCCATGTGCTCAGCTTCCCTCCACTCCCTCGGGCAAAACGGCCCAGAAGAGAGCCTGGGGGTCTGCCTGGGGCTAGGGCTGCAGCAGGCGCCACTGTGTGAAGGCTGGGGCAGACCCGCTGCGGACTGCTTAGAAGACACAAGCACACAGACCCTGCACGCTGTTTCTCGGGCAGGTTCAATGATCATGAAGGTGATTTTGTTGTCAGATGCCAACTCCAGACACTAGCCCCCAGGGAAGCACACTGTGAGGTGCAGGACTTGAGCCCAGCTGGGGGCGCTACACAGACCCAAATCCCAGCCACCCACTCACCAGCAACATAACATCATGGCACTACACGACCTCTCAGAGCCTCATCTTTCTCGGGCAGAGCAGGAACAGGAACAATAAAGAACACCTAAGCGTTCGACCACCAGCCAAATGGCTGGCAGTTCAAACCCACCCAACGGCACTGAGGAAGACAGGCCTGGCGATCTCCTTCAGAAAGGTCAGCCCTGAAAACCCTATGGAGCAGAGCTACTCTGCAGAATTGACTCAAGGGCAGCTAACAACACCAACATCCTGTGAGATGAAGTGTAATGCGGTGGCACACACAGGGCCCTCACCTCACTGTTGACACCTGGCCCAGAGTTTGGTGTCTGGTCATCACTGTCCACATATGAATTTAACCATATACAGATGTCATCCGTTTTAGAGAAGTCAATGTTTTTTCAATGGAGTTTTGTCTGGCTTCCCTTTAACACTGAGCTACATCCTCTCTGAAACTTGCTACAATCTGAGCTTGGCCAGAAGCTTCACTAACCGTCTTCTTTTGGGTTTCAGTTTGTGATTTTTTTTATGAAAATCACACAGCTGATGTGCCCCATACCTCCCCCTCTATCTCAGCCTCCACTTCACTCAGTTATCTGGATGTCTTAAGACCTACTGTATATCAATTTTTTTTTTAAAGTAAAATATGATGGTTCTGTTAAACATTCATCTGAGACTCTCTTTCAGAAAAGAAAAGGCCGCATGTCAAAGGAAGGTCACAAAGAACTATTCCAAGATGAGGAAAGCATTTCCCTGTTGGGCGTGAGGGCACCCCTCAGCCGTGTGTTTCAAACAGCACCTGCCTCAGGTGATGGCTAGTTCATTCCATGACAGCTTCAGCCTTACGGCGACGCCACGTTACCCTTCATGCCCAACGTGCACGCCAAGAGCTGGAGACCAGCACGAAAGCCCACTGGGAAGACGGTGGGGCACACACTGCATTTCAGACGGATTTAAAATAAGCCATGGCTGCTACTGCAAAGTATCCTTTCCAGTTAACAGGATAAATGTCTTCTTCCACATTATTTCAACCTACTTGACGTACATACATACTTTTAACTGTGTTCTTGAAGATACAGTGAGTCTTGAAAAGATACTTTAAACATCTAGAACCACGAACCATCTATTCGAGGTTTAACGTATCAGTAAGAAGTGTTCCAAAGACAGCTACAAAAACAGCCAATAAGCAGAAACGTTTCCTTTGGCTCCAGGACGTTTTACCAGACGAGTCTTGTTTTCATATGACAGCTACTCATACATGGCCAGACACGCAAGGGACAAAAGCCTGCAAGTTACTCGTGCACCTGGATGCCTTGTCTGGTGCCTGGTGCTCAGGGCAGGAGAGCGCCCACCATGGGCTTCCTTAGTCCAGAGAGGAGGCAGGAGGAGGGTGGGACAGACACGCACCAGCTCCTCCAGATGTGACCCTGCGGGTGTGGGCACAGCCCTGGGGTGGGCACACAGGTGCACGGGGAGGGTTAGGACCTCTATCAACAAATGAAGGAACTCGGGTACGTGGAAGAGCCAGGACTGGAACTACTGTGGGTCCAGGAAAAGGCATGAACCTGAACTAGGAGCAAGCATTGAAAACACAATCTACACGTTGTTTCACCACCAGAACCCACCTAAGTTTATACTGTCAGCTCAAGCCTTGCACCTTTGAACCCCACGGCCATACCTGACACTGGTTCCCGCCAAAACCAAGTGAAGGAAGGGATGAGAGAAGGCGAGAGGGTGGCTCAGCTGTAAACGTAACCCCTGACTTGGGGCAGGGCGGCTCTGGCTCTAACACCCCAGTCCTCCTCCACTGGAGGAGGAGTCTACCATCTCAGGCTGGTGACAGTGATGGCGTCCATCTGTGCTGTCAGCCTGGGTTTTAAACAGAGGCTGCCCAGTGCCCCACAGTGACCGTGATAATGACAACGAATGATGCACCTGCTTTAATGTTACAGAGTGCGAGAAGCAGTGAGTGGAGCAAAACTCACCAGTTGTGAACTGGCCTTTCAGCTTCTGGAAGACGGGGTCCTGGGCAGTGGCCTGGGCCCGCCGGGCAAGAGACTCCGAGGCCGCGCTGGAGAACATGGTAGACACGTTGGACACGTTCTCCAGGCCCACCCCAAACGTGCTCACCAGCTTCTTGACAAAATTGAGCGTGTGGGGGGTGATCTTGGCATCAGACACAGCTCCACTTTTCTCAAACGCAACTGAGTAGCACTTGGCTAGGCCCTGCTGCAGCTGCCTGAGAACCTGTGGAAGGATCCCAGAGACGTCTCATAAAACAGCTCTCGCTGTAAGCGAGCAACCAAAACACCCTTATCCGTACAGCCCCCATCACCACCAGGGCTGTTTCTGTGTCCACCCGCGGCCTGGCACACAGTGGGCATGAAATTGATGGGGCGCCTACGTGTGTGACACCGTGAGCTGGTGTTTTTAACAGTGAGGAGTCCAAAATGTTAAACCCTCCCGCCTACAAACAAAAAAAACTCTTGTAGTCATATGCATACCCTCCTGTTAGTTAAGCATGGACAAATGTGGTTTTCAGCCAGCTTTGTTCTTACCACCATGTGTGTGTGTGCACGCACACAGAAGCTCTCCAGTAATAACTAGAAGCTGGCCCTGTGGCCCACCCAGATCAATGTCTGGGCAATAAAGGCTTGACCGTTTTCACATCATCTTAATCAAAACCATCAGTGAGAGGTAGCCAGGCCACTGTGTACTGCACTGGGGCAGTCCTCGTCTTGGGGGGTTCACTGTGACCCCACCCAGCTCCAGCCCATGCCCTACACTGCCCCCTGGCGATGTTCAGTGATTGAACTCACTGATGTGACCCAGGGAAGCGCTTTAACTACAAGTGCCTTTCTCTACTTCATCTGCTTCAAATACTTACGCTCACACGCAGAATAAACTACTTGCCTAATCTGTAATTAAATTCAACAGTAAAATTGTTTTATGAAATGACCAGGCGGCTGACTCTCAAGGCAACACAGCTACGAGAGCACGGAGCACCACAGGCCCCGTGTGAGCGGTTGGTGCCCCAGCCCACACTGGTACCTCCTCAAAGCACGGAGCACCACAGGCCCCGCGAGAGCAGCCAGCGCCCCAGCCCGCATCCGGTACCTCCTCGTGCCAGTTCTCCCGAAACCAGACCATCTGGTCGACGATGCCCTCCAGGGATGACAGCAGGGTGGGGTGCAGCTCCCGCTGCATGTGCATGATTCGGCTGCAGCGCCACATGGGGGCCGTGGCTCTTATGGGCCCTGGATCTGATGCAGAATGGGACTGGTTACCCACTGAACTGGGCTGCTGCTGTCCAGAATCTGAGAGCAACACACACAACGCCAATGTCAGCGCCACACTGACCACGTGAGAGCTCAGTGCTCCACGGGACCCACCAGCCACAGGAACGCGGGTTCCTGACGGTGCGCTACACACCAAGGCCGCTGCTCCCTGGCAAGCAGGAGACCGCCCTGCTCCGGGAGGGCAGGCCAAGGGGCGAGGGGATGACGAGCGTGCTTGTCTATACCCTCGCTTCACACGGCTCTGTGCACGTGCCCAGAGATAAAGCAAAATACAGCAAAGTGCTAACTGGTGAATCCAGGTGAGGGTACCCAAGTATTCACTGTACTCTCAACCTTTCCCTAAGTGTGACTGTTTTTAAAATGAAATGTTTGGAAGAATATTTCACAATAGATTCCTTGCTACTATAGAATCTAAGTCTTTGCTACTACGGCATCGAGAATCTAAAATAAGCGTATCTATAAAAACACATCTTTTATCTAGGAAAGTAAAACCATGTACGTAAGTTATATTCTTGAAAAATACAGTCACTTGCTCTATGGGAAATAGATTGTAGATGCCCTAATGCCCCCTTTTCCGGCCTCAGCTAAGTCTTAGAACTAAAAAAAATCTCAGTTTTAATAGAAAACATGAATCTATTTAAGTAGACTCTGCGGAGATTAGAGCTGAAACATGCAGTACAACCCGCTAACCCACCCGTTGGCTAGCAGGCGACATAACCACATAACCAGTGAATGAAGCTGTGTTCTTAGGAAGACTCTGGCCTCGTGGCATGAACAACTGGGTGTTAAAACAGTTAAGTGAAGCAGTCAGTACTTTAGCTCTTTAGAAAGTACCATGCTTAGCAAGTTAATTGACACCGTTAAATAAGTTATTTCTTTACATACTAGGACTATTCAATATAGATTCTTAAAATCTTGTATCCTGACTTAATTCTTACAAACACCTGCTAAGATTGCTTTATACGGCAATTCTTGTGACAGCTGAAGATATTCCTTATAACCAAAACAACAGATACATGTAGTAACTGACATTTATACTGCTCACTGGGATGCGTTTATAACTAACGAGGCAAGTTAAATTTTATAATTTTCTGTAGCTACAAACTTCATGTACTTTTCCTACTTAATGGATCCAATCATTCAGGTAAATAAATGTCTTTCTATTGTAGCCAGGGAGAACTGCAGACTTCACCAGGGATCATACTCTGCCTTCCAGCCCCATGTGTCCCTCACTGGCTAAAGACAGGACTGGCCCGTGTGCCAGGCAGTGAGCTCAGGGCGGGGTGTGCCTGCCGCCCCCGCATCCCCCCCGCCGACCTACCGCTCTTATAGCGCTCTCGCTGCTCGATCTTCAGTGTCAGGTACAGAGTCCGGATGGGGAAGTAGACAGCTTGCGGATACACGCGTCCCACCTGCTCAGAGACATGGGGTAGCAGCACCTCTCATCACTGTGCCTCTCGATGGAGACAAGATCACAGCCAACTGGCATTTGTACAAAACTGACACCAAGTCATGAATGGGAGGTAAACCCGGCACCAGTGACCTCGCACATGAGGCCTGACTCATCGGCAGGCAGGAGATCTAGTTTAGCTTTAAGAGACCCGACGAAGATCAAACTGGTGCATTTCACCCATTCTGCCAAGGACTACCAGTGACAGAGAAACCACGTTTTTACTTTACTCGGTAAACTGAGGAAGGCAAAATGCACAAGTCCCTGGATCTTCCTCAGGCGAATAACAGGAGAAAACGTTTATGTATTATAAAAAAAGCGTCACCACCACTGAGTCTTTGTATTAGGTGCAGTGCGCTGGGAATTGTGAACTAACTCTAGTTAACTGACAACTAGGCCTGTCAGCAAATAGCTTTACTTTGCATAACTGCAGCAAGGACAACGTCCAGTTAAGGGAAGAAACGCCATTTTTACCAAACTAGGGTTTCATGGCTCCTCCATAGACAAGTGGATGTTATCCTGTTACTCTCGCCCTTCAAAATGTGAAAATGAAGAAAAACAATTTCTAACTGCCACAGGTCACCAGGTGGTGGCTGTGTACATTAAGACATGCTTGATGAATGACACCACCAAACGGCTGGAACTTCACCCAAACAGAGCAGCGCTAAGCAAAAGGCCAGTACCCGGAACACAGCTACAGCGTCTCCAGGAAAAAACAAAACCACCTCTGAGTCCCACGCTAATGATGTACCATGTAAAGAGCAACAATGATGTGCGGCATTCTAAAATACATGGCTACTGTGCTAGTCACTCACAAAGAGTTACGTTATCTTTGTGATTTTATGAGAGTAAGCGCAGTCAAAGGTACTGCATCCCAGATCCAACTGCATCCAAGTTTCTACTGTTTTGGGCCTTCTTCTACACTTTTCACAGGAGAGGAACATTCTGGAACCCTTACCAAACTATAGTCTGTCCAACTCCCCAGCCGCACCCCCAGTCCCACAACCTTCAACATCAGCTGACCTGTACAAAGGGCAACAATCACCGCAATCATGGGTCAGTTTTAGTCTTAATAAAACCTCCAAAAAGGATGACAGGAAATCAAATACAATACACCAACTGGACACACACTTCACGGTGAGTAACTCTCAGAGTAGCCATTAGTAATCTGACATTTTAACAGAATGTTCGTTTGACTTGCATCACGTGTGGAAAGATGCTTAAGTAAAGACATTTTCATTGTAATACTGCAACATTCTATCAGATATTGCATATTCTACATTCTTCTGTATTGTTATATTCTTCACTAACTTTTGATTGTGCTTAAGATACAGTGACACCCAAACACTTAAATCTCTTTGATCATTTTCAATACTTTGAGCATGCAAGTTTTCTTTCCGGAAAAAAGGAATGTGGAATGAAGACAGGACTGTTATGTGATGAAGACGTGGTACTGCTCCCACCTGACTAATGAGGTTCAGGAGCAGCTTGCCCTCTGAGCCGACCAGGCAGGTCAGCAGCTGCGGGATCCAGGCCAGCCACTGGATGGGCGGCACCCCGATGCAGTACTTGTCCACAGCGTCGGCCAGAGTGTTTTTGTCGTCATCAAAACTCAATAGCCACAGCACCTAAGACAGAAACAATAACTCTGGAGTTGTATAAGAATTCTGAGGCCTTTAATCAAATGACTTTTTTCCAACATTAAAATACCACACAGAGTAGCTTTATTGACAAGTGGAAAATTATCTACAAAAGGGCCAACAATATTGCTAAAGCTAACATATAAACCTTACAGCATGAATGAAAACTAAATTTGAATGTCATTTTCATTTTGATTATTTTTAGCGACAAATCACTAACAGGCTAGCGATGGCCAGTTACCTGACGGTGACAAGAAGCTAGGGCCTGCCAAACTGCTAATTCAAAACGCGTGCTCTAACCAAAACAAAATGGAGTTTTGCTAACAATCTTGAATGAACACCAGCCTTGGATCACGCAGCCACACGTGGGCAGCCTAGCACTCACAAAATGTCATAAACCATTACGTCTAGAAGTCAGTAATTTTGGAATCAGGCATTTAGACAGTTACTATAGCTGCTGGTGTTTCTACTTTGTTGTGTGCCATGGGGTCGATTCTGACTCATAGCAACCCCACGTGACAAGAGCAGAACTGTCCCATAGGGCTTTCTACACTGTGATCCTTACAGGAACAGATTGCCAGGTCTCTCTCTCACAGAGCTGCTGAGTGGATTCGACTGGCCAGCCTTTTAGTTAGCAGCCAAGCACTTAACCATTTCACCAGGACTCCTATAGTTGGCTGCAACTACTAAGTGCTAACGTACACCTGAAAATCTGACAGTAAATCAAGGAATTCTAAAAAAAACCCAAAACCTTATATGGACAAAACAAAAAAGATAGGTTTTCTACAAGAACAAATTCTGGGTTCATTCGTTTCGCAGGAGGGAAGAGAAGGAGCAACACTGCAGAAGGAACCCCAATCTGAAGTGATCGTTCATCTATGAGCACTTACTGACCCTCTGCCCTGTGTCTGGTGCTGTGCTGGGGACGGTGTGGGGGAGGGGACCAGCAGTGGCCCCAGCCTCCCCTTAGGACTGTGACCCCATAGCTGAGATACTGTAGGTTCTACCTCCAGACACCCTGTGTCAGCCCATAGGAATTGCATCCAGCCTGACATCCCACAGAGAACAGGACTTGGAGTCCTGACACCTGACTCCAGTCCAGGTTTTGTCACTGGAAAAGTCCTGGGGCCCTAAGTGTGTCTGGTTTTCTCCGCTTTAAAAGACGACAATGCGTGCACAACACGGATGAACCTTGAAAACATCATACTGAGCAAAATAAGTCATCGCAAAAGGACAAATACTGTATGATCTCACTTATATGAAATAAATGTACAGAAACCAAAGATTATTAACGGCTGCCAAGGCTGGGAGGGAAGGAGGGGAAAGGGAGTTTTTCCTCAGGAGGCACTGAGTTTATGTTAATGATGGTAGAATGATTTGGAAAAGGACAGCAAGAATGGTTGCACAACAGGAAGAATGTAATCAATGCCAGTGAACTGTACAGGCAGAAATCGTTGAGTTGCTGACTGTTTTGCTATGTATTATTTTCAGCACAATTAAAAAAAAAAAAGAGCAAGAGAGAGAGAACTATGGAAGACATCTCAGCAGTGGGAATGAAGAGCTAAGGCCTGACCGAGCCTCACACCAGCATGGATTATGAAATAACAGCTAAGTCTCATCTAAACTTGAGGGCTGCCAGGTGGGCTCTGGGCCGAGTGATCTCATCCGGCCTCACCTTGGCCAGGTACTTCCTGGATTTGCTCTCATTTTGGTGCCGACATGCGTGCAGGTAGCAGGTAATGGCAGACACGCCGAGGTGCAGCTGCCGCTCCTTCACGAAGATGTTCTCCAGATAGTCGCCCCACATGGCCCACGCCTTCACCAGCACGTCGTGCATCTGCACGGCCGCAGAGAAGGCTTTGTTTGCTTCCTCAGACCTGCGAGAAGACACAAAACCAAAGGGTGTATTTTTCATTAAACGGAGGTGAATTCATGTAACATAAAAGTAACCATTTTCAAATGTACATTTTGGTGGCATCTAGTACATTCACGGTGCTGTGTAACCATCACCTGTATCAAGTTCCAAACAATTTCGTCAGCTCAAAAGAGCACCCAGTGCCCAGTAAGCACTCACTGCCCATTTGCCCGTCCTCCAGCCCGAGACCAGCGATCTGCTTTCTGTCTCTACGGATGTGCCTATTCTGGGTATTTCATATCAACAGAATCATATGACACGTGGCCTTTGGGTCTGGCTTCTTTTACTCAGCATCGTGTTTTCAAGGTTTATCCATGTTGCAGCATCAATCGGAACTTCATTCCTTTTTAGGGTTTAATTATATTCCCTTGTAGGGTGCAGTGATTAAGCACTGGGCTAACCGAAAGGTCAGCACTTCAAATCCACCAGCCACTCCTTGAAAACTCTATGCGGCAGTTCTACTCTGTCCTACAGGGTCGCTATGAGTCAGAATTGAATCGATGGTGATGGGTTTGGTTTTTTGGTATGTATATACCACATTTTGTCTGTCCATTTGAATTTTTGCGTTGTTTGCACTTGTTGGCTATTGTGAATAAGGCTGCAACAAACAGTCAAAGCACAAGTATTTGTCTGAGTTCCTGTTATTAGTTCGTTTGGTTACATAATCTAAAAGGAGAATTGCCAGGTCATACGGTAACACCCCGTTTAACTTTCTAAGGAATTACCAAACACCTATATTAAAAGAAGAAAGATCACAAATCAATAATCTAACCTTCCACTTTAAGAGAAAAAAAAAAAAGAGAGAAAACAATACACTTAAATCAAGTAGAAGAAAGGGAGATCAGAGCAGAAACAAATGAACTGGACTACAGAGAATACAAAAAATCTGATACCAAGGTGGGTTCTTTAAAAAGATCAATGAAACTGACAACCCTTTAGCTAGATTAACTAAGAAAAAAAAAGAGAAGACTCAAATTACTAAAACGAGAAATAAAAGAGGGAATGTTCCTACTGACCTTAGAGAAATTAAAAAAAAAAAAAAAAAATTAAGGGGATACTATGAACAAATGTACACCAACAAATTAGTAACCTAAATAAAAAGGACTCATTTCTAGAAAGACAGAAACTACCAACCGACCCAAAAAGAAACAGAGAACCTGAGTAGGCCTAAAACAAGTAAAGACATCGGATCAGTAATTAAAAACTTGCTGGTGGAATGTAAAATCATAAGTTAAACACAGAATTACCACGTTGCTGTTGTCAGGTATCGTCAGCTTGTTTCCGACCCATAGCGACCCCCTGTAAAACAGAACGAAACGCTGCCCGGTCCTGCACCATCCCCGTGATAGCAGTTATGTTTGAGTCCTTTGTTGCAGCCACTGTGTCAATCCATTTCATTGAGGGTCTTCCTCTTCTTCACTCACCCTCTAACTTTACCAAGTATGATGATGTCTTTCTCCAGGGATTGGTACCTCCTGATAACGTGTTCAAAGCAAACAAGACAAAATCTCACTCTCCTCAATTCTAAGAAGCACGTTCATTATTTTTCACCAACGCCATTAATTCAAAGGCATCAATTCTTCAGTCTTCTTTGTTTGTTTTAGCTTTTTCATGCATATGAGGCAACTGAAAATACCATGGCTTGGGTCAAGTGCACCTTAGTCCTCAAAGTGACATTTTTGCTTTTTAACACTTTAAAGAGGTCTTTTGCAGATTTGTCCAGTGCAACTTGTCGTTTGATTTCTTGACTGCTGCTTCCATGGGTGTTGATTGTGGATTCAAGTAAAATCAAATACTTGACAACTTATATATTTTCTCTGTTTATCATCATGATGTTGCTTATTGGTCCAGTTGTGAGGATTCTTATTTTCTTTATGTTAAGGTGTAATCCATACTTAAGGCTGTAGTGTTCAATCTTCATCAGTAAGTGCTTCAAGTCCTCTTCGCTTTCCACAAGCAAGGTTGTGTCATCCACATATCACAGTTTATTAATAAAGTCTTCCGCCAACCCTGATGCTGCGTTCTTCTTCATATAATCCAGCTTCTCGGATTATTTGCTCAGCATACAGATTGAGTAAGTATGGTGAAAGGATAGTGGGCCTGGCAGCGCAGTGGTTAAGAGCTTGGCTGCTAACCAAAAGGTCAGCAGTTTGAATCTACCAGCCGTTCCTTGGAAATGCTATGGGGGCAAGTTCTACTCTGTCCTATAGGGTTGCTATGAGTTGGAATCGACTTAACGGCCATGGGTTTTAGTGAAAGGATACAACCATGACCTACACCTTTCCTGATTTTAAACCATGCAGTATCCCCTTATTCTGTTTGAACAACTGCCTCTTTGTCTGTGTACAGGTTTCATATAAGCACAATTCAAGTATTCTGGAATTTCCATTCTTTCCAATGTTATCCATAGATTTGTTATGATCCACACAGTCGAATGCCTTTGCATAGTCAATAAAACACCGGTAAGCATCTTCGTAGTTTTCTCTGCTTTCAGCCAGGGTCCATCTGACATCCGGCTTGAATTTCTGGCAGTTCCCTGTGAATATACTGTCACAATAGTTTTTGAATTGTCTTCAGCAAAATTTTACTTGCATGCAACATTAATGACATTTTTTAGTAATTTCCACATTCTGCTGGATCCTCTTTTCTTTGGAATGGGCACAAATATGAATCTCTTTCAATCGGTTGGCCAGGAAGCTGTCTTCCAAATTTCTTCGCATACACGAGTGAGCACTTCCAGCAGTACATCCGTTTGTTGAAACATCTCAACTGGTATTCCATCAATCCCTGGAGGCTTGTTTTTCGCCAATGCCTTCGGTGCAGCTTGGACTTCTTCCTTCAGTACCACTGGTTCCTGATCATATGGTACCTCCTGAAATGGTTCAACATCGACCAAATCTCTTTGTCACAGTGACTCTGTGAATTCCTTCCATCTTCTTTTGATGTTTCCTGCATTCTTCAATATTTTGCCCATAGAATCCTTCAATATTGCAACTTGAGGCTTGAATTTTTTCTTCAGTTCTTTCAGTTTGAGAAATGCCGATCATGTTCATCCCTTTTGGTTTTCTAACTCCAGGTCTTTGCACATGTCATTATAATAATTTACTCTGTCTTTTCGAGCCACCCTTTGAAATCTTCTAACTCTTTTACTACATCATTTCTTCCTTTCGCTTTAGCTACTCTACATTCAAGAGCAACTTTCAGAGTCTCTTCTGATAGCCATTTTGATCTTTTCTTTCTTTCCTGTCTTTTTAATGACCTCTTGCTTTCTTTATGTCCTTGATGTCATCCTACAATTTGTTTGGTCTTTGTTCATAAGTGTTCACTGTGTCAAATCTATTCTTGAGACGGTCTCTAAATTCATGTGGGATACACTCAAGTTATACTTTGGTTCTCATGGACCTGTGTTAATTTTCTTCAGCTTCAACTAGAACGTGCATATGAGCAACTGATGGTCTACTCCACAGTCAGCTCCTGGTGTTGTTCTGACTGATGATATTGAGTTTCTCCATCGTCTTTCCACAGATGTATTCAATCTGATTCCTATGTATTCCATCTAGTGAGGTTCAGGTGTACAGTTGCCATTTATGTTGCTAAAAAACATATTTGCAATGAGTAAGTCATTGGTCTTGCAAAATTCTATCATGTAATCTCCAGTGGCATTTCTATCACTATGCCATATTTTCCAACTACTGATCCTTCTTTGTTTCCAACTTTCTGCATTCCAATCACCAATAATTATCAATGCATTCTGAGTGCACGTTTGATCAATTTCAGACTGCAGTAGCTGGTAACCAAATCTTCAATTTCTTCATCTTTGGCATTAGCGGTTGATGTGTAAACTTGAGTAATAGTCGTACTAACTGGTGTTCCCTGTAGGTGTATGGATATTTTCCTATCACTGACAACACTGTACTTCAGGATAGATCTTGAAATGTTCTTTTTGATGATGAATGTGACACCATTCCTCTTCATTTTCTTTCCTGGCATAGTACATCATATGATTGTTCTGATTCAAAATAGCCAATACTAGTCCATTTCAGCTCACTAATACCTAGGATATCGATCTTTATGTTTTCCATTTCATTTCTGATGACTTCCAATTTTCCTAGATTCATACTGCATACATTCCACATTCAGATTATTAACAAATGTCTGCAGCTGTTTCTTGTCACTTTCAGTCATGCTATATGAGCAAATGAAGGTCCCGAAAGTTTTGTGCCATCCAAGTCATTAAGGTTGACTCGCCTTTGAGGAGGCAACTCTTCCCTAGTCATATTTTGAGTGCCTTCCAATCTGAGGGGCTCATCTTCTGGCACTGTATCAGACAACGTTCCACTGTTATTCATTAGGTTTTCACTGGTCAATTTTCTTACAAGTAGATTTGCCAGGTCCTTGTTGCTAGTCTGTCTTAAGTCTAGAAGCTCTGCTGACACCTGTCCACCATGGGTGACCCTGCTGGTATTTGAAATAATGGTGGCAAAGCTTCCAGCATTACAGCAACACACAAGCCACCACAGTATGACAATCTGACAGACAAGTGGTGGGTTCTCTAGAATTAGCTTCTGATAATGGTCAGACAATACTGCGAATATACTAAAACCAACTGAATGATACACTTTCAAATGGTGAATTTTTGTCATGTAAATTATCTCATTGCTTCCTTATTTAGAAACAAGGTAAAAATGTAATCCTTGTATACTACAAGTGTGAAAAGTGGACTTTAATGCTCTATACATGTCAACAGATAGCATTTTGTAAGTATACTTTTTACAAAATGTCATCTGACATTTATTTCTCTAAAACAGGGATCAGCAACCCTTCTCTGTGAAGAGCCAGAGAGCGTTCTGGTTTTGTGGGCTACATGGTCTCTGGCCCAAGAACTCAACTACTCAACTCTGGTATGGGCGTGTGCCAATACAGTTTCATTTACAAAACCCAGAGGCTGGCTGCTCCGGCCTGCAGGCCAGTTTATTGACGCTGCTCTAAAACAAGAAAACACATCTCCTTAATGGGAGTCAACTGTTCCAAAATATCAGGCTTATAAAACGGGGATATTAATCCATGTTAACCACAGTTTTGTGTTCAAACAACCTGCATTTAAAAAGCTTTTTAAGTACTACATGTTAAACTGGCATATTGATCTGCTGAAAGCTGCTATCTTTGCAGGGATACAATATCTAAAATATACCTAACAACTGTCTCTAAATCATACTAATTTCTACCTTGAGCTTCATGTTGGTTTCAAGTTAGAAATCATCTATTTGAACATTCTGATGAGTTTTCTCTATTATCCTCCTCCCAGATAACATACATACTTGTTGATCTGAGCCAAGAACATTCCCTTCAGTGCATAAAACTCGGCCGTCATTTCTTTTGTGAAGTATTTCAAGTTTGTAGATTCAATAACTTCAAGGCCCTGTTTAGAAAAAACAAAAGAACAGAAAAAAGTTCTTAAAAGTCTTCGATCAGTAACATCATAAAAACATTTATCAAGGCAGTAAATCCTAAAAGTCATTGACAAATATTCTTTAAACTGATAACAGACTTGCCTACTATGATTACTTGCTATCTGACCTGTAAAAACCAAACCTGCTGCCATCGAGTCAATTTCGACTCGTAATGACCCTGTAACCCCGTAGGACAGAGTAGAACTGCCCCATAGGGTTTCCAATGCTGTAATCTTTACAGAAGCAGAATGCCACATCTTTCTCCCACGGAGCAGCCAGTGGGTTTAAACTGTCAACCTTTTGGTTAGCAGCTGAGCACTTAACCAGTGCACCACCAGGGCTCTTCAGATAGTATTAAACAGAATCACTAAATGCCAAGCTGAACCTAGACACTAGTGTATTATTATCTCCAAAGCTTTTTATGTCTAGTCAGTTTCATGGTTTTTATTAGTATTTCCCCGGAACATAACCAAAATCTACCTTATACTTGGCATAATTCTGTCATTCTTAATTTTCCTTTCCTTAAATATATTAAACGAGTACATTTCAGAAGACAGACCACAGTCAAGGGTTTTTCTCGCACCTACCTGCATGCACTCGTTTTTCCCCATGACCCCTGCTAGCTGGAGGTAGCATTTGACTTGCTGTCGAATCTTCTGGAAGCAATCCACGATAGGCACAGTTGGAATAGTATGAATACGACTTAATATATCCAGAGCCACATTGACCAGTCCTTGTTTCCGGGCAATTTTTCCATACTGGATGATTGCTGATGCGGAGGCATGAACCCCAAGCATAGCGTTATTTGAACTGGGATCGTGCTGAGAACTATTTTCATATGCAGTCACAATAGCTAGAGAGTAAAGAAAATGAATCTTCAGTCCATGCCACACATTGTCCAGTGCTTCACAATAAGGTTTAAATAAAAAATGAAAAACAAACGCACATGGCTCATGACAATGGGAAGCTCTGTGATACACCCTAGTTACTTTTCCTTGTACTTTATGTTAAAAATGAATTCTAAGAGGTACTATTGAGTTTGGTATTACCATCTTGGCTAACTAAATCATAAAATGCCGAAGATTGTCCTAAACACACACATGTGCCTGGTAGGTTTCAGGGATGTGGGGGAAGGGGTGGCAGGGAAACCAGAAAAAGCTACACAGATCCACCTGAGAGCAGCTCCTTCTGTGTGTGTGTTGTGGGCGGGGGGGAGGGGTGCTTCAAAACCAAGGGTGTCGTCACTCCAGTCTCTAAGCCCACTGCCCGCACCCATGAGCATGCAGGGAGCATCTAGGAGTTCTGTTTTACCTAGAAAAATGCAGCAGGTAGGGGAAAAAAATCTTCCCCTGTTTCCCCATCTGCCTCTTTATCCTGACTATCCCCACCCTCACCTACTATTCCTACCCAAAAATAGTGAATCTGGGAAAAGAGAAAACAGAACAGACGTGAAACCAGAACGGCGGCGTCTGGGCAATTACATGATGAGTGCATGCCGGACCAGGTGGGTTTACCCTGGTAATGGTGCTGCCGCCACATGAAGATGCTGCTCCAGTGGGACAAGTCGTCGGACACGATGGGCAGCCGGTTCCGCCAGGTCTTCACCACTGTCTTCATGTCGTGGAGACTGTTGTTCCGCCCCAGGTTGGTCGGCTGCAAACCTGCATTTATCTGGGCAGCTTCCTGAAGCTCAATGATTTGCTGGGCTGCCTAGATGGAACCAGCATGAGATTCCAAAATTAGCTTTTTACTGAAGATCAAATCAGGAGAACAAATCACAGGGGCAATCGGGAATCTTATTACTGAAAAGATCTTATGATTCAGTTACCAAAGGAAGCACCCTAACTTACTTAGACGCCACATTTATCTTACCCCTCACACCCCACCCTAAAAACACCACTCTCCCCTTAACACTGCCCCTGTCATTTGACAACCTCAGCTCTACGGCTACTGGGAGGTGGGGACCATGGGGCAGGCCCCAAATCTTGCTAATGGATAGCCCCTAAAACCACTCTCTTTTCCATTCCCTTTGCCAACGGCCATGTGGTTCCTCGTCTATCAACGTCTAAGATCAGAACAGCCTAGTCTCCCTTGCTCTCAGTCTCTCCTTCCACCAACATGTGGTTTAAACCCCACACCCATATTCGGCATATTAAAACATGGCTCTGATGATCTCTTTGGGCTGATACACTCATTGCCATTGAGTCAATTCCGATTCATGTGTGAATTGTTACAGAGTAGACCTGAGCTCCACAGGGTTTTCTTGGCTGTAATCTTTACAGAAGTAGATCGCCTGGTCTTTTTTCCACAACACCGCTGAGTGGGTTTGAACTGCCAACCTTTTTAGGTTAGCAGCTTAGTGCAAACTGTTGGCAATACCCAGAAATCTCGGAGGGGAATAGATTCCTCCAAAAAACCCATCTCCCCCACTGGAGATCGGCTGAAGTCTTTTATAGGACAGGATTATGAATCTTTTGTGGTAGTTTCCCCTTGAAGTGATGATGTCTTAGATGAGTTAACCTTCTACTGGTATCCTTAGAGGTTATCTGGTGACATCTCACTTTTTCTTGTCACAAGATCGGTGTTTTGTTTGGTTTTTCATTCTTAGATCATTATCACTTGTTTTCCACCCTCCAGGGAAGAACATGGGTTAATCTTAAACCTTTTACTAGAGACTAGAACGGGAGGGAAAAATCATGAAACAATGTGGTGGTTAGCAATGGGGAGTAAATAATAGTGAGCGGGGCCTATGCAGCCTCTTCCAATTATTTTACTGATTTCTCTTCCATGTCTCCACATCCCCATAAATTAATGGTTGTATTTTATTTTCTGTCCTCAGACATTTTTTTTTCCTCAATATATTTTCAGGAATTTCATTTACTCAGGTTTTGTTTGTTTGTGATTGAGATGGGTGGGGACGAAATTGAGGGACTAAGACTAGGGATTAGATCACTACAGGATCTAAACAATGGAGAAATCAGAACAAGAAACAGGTAGCCACATGGCCATTAAGGTATCAGTTTTGTTCATGGGCCAATATCCCCCAAAGTTCGGGGTTCTTCCATAAAGCCGGATTGGAGAACCCAGCTTTGACCCAAGGTCTAAGTGGGGCCTTCTACTTCTGAGAGTCAGATCCTGTGGGGCAAGTTTTGCTTCCAAACCAGATCCAGCTTGGCATCAGGTCTACTTCTTACCCCATTATCAGCAGAGATATTTCATGATATTAAAGCACGAAGACTGGAACAGAGAATAAGTGAGCCCACTCAGACTGTAGACAGCCTCAAGGTAGTGAGAGACATGGAAAGAAGAATCTCAACTAGTTGCCCAGCCTCATGGGAGCTGAGGAAAAGCCAAACACCGAGGCCTTGTGGGAAAAAGAGGATCCATGGTGTAGCTGGCTGCCACAGAGACTGGAACCGGGAGAACATTCTGGATCTCAGGCAGCTCTCTAAGGTGTCTTGCTGCCCTCAACAGAAGGGTTGTAACTTTTTACTCTGATGCTCTACCACTAATGTGGACCTCAGGGCCTAGCGTTGAGCTCGGCTCGGAGCCTCCCAGTCGTTGCTTTTCTTTGTCTGCTTGCATCTCCTACCAGCTGCCCCAACATCTCTGTACCTCTCAATTCAAATCTCCAAAAGGTAGAACCTGTCTGTCTCCTAGATGGATGATTAGTCTGTGGATTGCCTTCCTTTGGGTCAGGCACTCACCCATGGTTCAGTCATCAGTGACCAGAGGAGGCATAGGGACATGTGGTTTAGATCAAGACCAATCCCAATCAAGCAAGAGTCCACATCTATCTTAGTCATCTAGTGCTGCTATAACAGAAATACCACAAGTGGATGGCTTTAACAAACAGAAATCTGTTTTCTCACAGTTTAGGAGGCTAAAAGTCTGAATTCAGGGTGCCGGCTCTAGGGGAAGGTTTTCTCTCACTGTCGGCTCTGGGGGAATGTCCTTGTCTCTTCAGCTTCTGCTTCCTGGTTCCTTGGAGATCTCCATGTGTCTTGGCATCTATCTTACCCCATCTCTGCCCCAGAAATCTTTTTAGGCTGATACATACATCTCCAGTCATGCCCCTTACAACCCTGTCTATGCTGCTATCCTGTAAACCCCAAACCTCTGATGCCATCTCCCCTGCCTGAAAGGCCCTAGGATACTACCCTCCGCCTGTCCACACTCTTCCAGTTGTGCTCTATTCTTGTCCTTCCTTCCTGCGGCCACTGGGATTTCTCCCTTCTCCAAATCCTTAGTGTGTTTATTTTCTGTTCTACCCACATGGCACTCAATCAGCCTCCTTCCTATTTTTAATTTCGCTTCTTGAGTACATGGCCTCTTCCTCAGGTTGGGTGCCCCTCTACTGCAGACTCTGTGTTTACAAAGTTTTTGAACCTCCCAAACATTGAAATCAGTTTTTAAAAATTTCGTGAAACACTTATATACTATAAATACTATGTATAATAAAATTGGTCACTGTTGTAACATCTGTTAAGTTTGGAGAAAAGCTCCTTTCTTGGCTTATTAATTTTTTTAAATAAGTATTTGTCTAACTCATTCACTCCTTTTCCTTTGTCTCAAATTCTGTGTCCTAAATCTAACCGTAATCATAAGAGTAATAAACGCTCAAAATGAAATGCTGTAACATGGTTTCCTAACATATCCTTATGAACATCATCTTTGTTTTCTGTAAGAGCTCTCAGCCATGTGAGTTGACAGAGCTATTACTGGGAGGCAGAAATCATCTCTCTAAATGCAGCCAGATTTGTCCATAACCAAATTAATCCACAAATACTTATTAAGCATCAACCACGAGCAAAGCAGTGAAAGAGAAATAAAACTACCTTTAATTTCACTTCTCAAATACTTAAATCAGGATTAGGTCTGAAATGCTACATTTATACTCTATCTTTTAAAACACACAACTACCAAAACCAAACCAAACCCGTTGCTATCGAGTCGGACTATACAATATATAATTTCTAAACGTCACAGAGTTATTTGCAATTAGTATTTCCTGCGTTGACAGACCTAACAGCTCATACATTAGCAACTTCGTCCATCTGTCTGTGCAACACTAACTTTTCCTAAAAGGTACCATCTCTGCACTTCTAGAGGACACAGAGCGGAAAGTTTACCCTTATTAAAAAGCTTTGAAATATTTTAAGAACCTGGATTAGAGATGTTAACTTATCTCCAAAATAAATATTAACTTCATGAACATTTTCAGAAAGAGCAAGATGTTAGCAGATACATAAAAGAAAAAATGCAAATCAAAATAAGCAATAAATTGTTTCAATGAACTTCTAATCCACTCTAGAGAGGAAAATCTAAATACATTAATAAGCGACTGTACTAGGATAAAAACCAATATACTGGTTTAGTCTCAAAACCACCCTTTCAAGAAAAAAACAAGTATGACAATTCTGAATTACTGCCTCACATCCGCCTACAGTTGCACTCATTCAGGAGCACAGGTGGCAGCTTGGCGCCACAGATAAAACAGGGGACAAAAGCAGCACAGCCCTGGGCATCTGTGTGTGTGTATGTGTGCGGACGGGGGAACAGCGATGAGGACAGTGTTCTGTGGACACACAGCATGGCGGAGAGACTGCTTCTGGATTCTAGCAGTTGAATGGTGGCTGGTGTGGCTGGAACAACTGTTCTTGGGCAACAAATTGTTAGGGACAGTGAAGGTGACAGACAGAAGAAGATGGGGCAGTCTTCAGAGTCCCAGAGGACCAGAGACCTTTGTTGACAGAACAGTGGTGTCTCGCTGACGGCAGTATAAACCCAAACCAAAACCAAACTAGCTGCCGCTGAGCCGCCTCTGTCTCATGGTGCCCCTGTGTGTGTCAGAACAGAACTGTGCTCCAGAGTTTTCAAGGACTGATTTTTTGGACATAGATCACCAGGACTTTCTTCCGAGATGCCGCTGGTGGGCTGAAACCTTCAACCTTACAGTTAGCAGCCAAGCGCATTAACCATCTGCACCAGCCAGGGACTCCAGGTGGCAGTATAGAGGACTCTAGACTAAACTGCTAAGGCAAATCAAAATCATCCAAATTACTCTTGAAGATGTCCTCAACAGCCAGGACCTTTAATCCCCTGGAAGCTGCAAAAATGACACAGAATGTTTGTGTCTTGGACTCTGGCCTTCCTTTCCCTGAGGATCAGTTTAAGTGGGGAAGGATAAGAAGCAGGTGAAGGGCATCTCTCTTTGCTGTCGGTTTAGATACTCTGCTGTGGTGGGCCAGGGAGGCCGTGCTCACCTGAGCATCCCGTGCTCCCCTGAGCATCCCGTGCCCTAGGGCCCCAGTGGCCTCACCTGGAGAAGGGGTGTGTGCACGTGGGACACGACGTAGGGCAGCCGCCGCCACTCACGGATGGCCAAGCTGCTGGCCATCTCCACCAGCCGCTCGATGAAACTGAGCTGCTGCTCCTCGGGGTGACAGATGGCCAGGTAACCTCGGTACATGTTCACCTTCCAGGCCATCTCCTTGGGACAACTTACTTCTACCTGGAGGTGAGACAGCATCACAGGGAGAGGTGGGCATTACTGCCCTCCACATACAGAGGTACAAAGGAAAAAGACAATTTTTTTCATAGCCATTTAAGCAAAGCAAGAAACAGAAATTAGGCAAAAAGCAGACATTTATTTTCTTTAGAGCAGTTACGCATTCAAAACTGCCTCTCTGGGTACCGCCCCCGACTTTCCAGACACCAGTGAGCAGCCAGTCTCTCTAGCTGTGAAGGCATGCCACTGGCTCCTGTCCCTGGACAAGTCACTCCAGTGAAAGGGGGGTGGGGGCGAGCTCACCTGCACCAGCGCCTCCTTCATGGCAGTCCAGTTAGAGACCCGCCAGGCACACTCCAGGACGAGGTATGGGTTTATGTGGCCCTTGGACTGGCCATACTCCGTCAGGGCCTCCCACTGGTTCAGCTCTTTAGAGCACCTACAAAGCCAGGGATTGAAAAGCAAAAGTTCAGTGACCAAACACGCTTCTAATTATGACTCAAGACTTCTGAAGTTGTTTGGTCTTTCCTTCAAGAGGCCATAAATAAAGTAGCCAAGTCTCGTTCTAAAAATATTCATTATGGGAGAATTTTCAGAGACTTTTGCTGCTTTCCTGACCTAACTCCTACACACACCCAGAACTGCGGCAGCTCACCGAATCCAGTGGTCTTCCCAGAGCTGGTATTCCGGGAAAATCGCAGGGGACGCCGTGCTCCTCTCATGCTCCTTTTTGGCCTTATCCATTGCCTTTTCATAGGACTCTTGTGCCTAAAAGAGTGAATGATGCTTTCAACCCACTGTCCAATGAGAACCATACCCTTCCCATTGCCACTGCTCCATTATCTGGGGCTGGCTGGATCACAGACCGGGGAACGACTCACACTCTCCTCCCAGGTCACTTACACCACGATTCTCCATTGTGAGAGAACAGAAAATGTGGGGAAGAGGAGTGGGAGGGTGTAACTTCCCACCCAGAAGGGAAGGAGAGGAGACCAGTGACGTCATCTGACAATGAGGGCAGGAGTCACTCGGCACTGACTGTGCCTCTGGCGAGCCTGTGGCTCAGTGTCCCACAGAGAGCTAGGAATGACGTCCTGTGAGAGCAGCCATATCACAGGGACCCGACGAATACAAGGATGACACAGTCAACCCTCAACATGACCCGCCTAAATGCAGCCCAAGAGGACCTGTGACTGCAGACAAGAAGCATCATATTAGCAGCTAAATCAAGGCTTTAGGTCTGAGCTTTACAAATATTCATGTAATATATGCAGGTTTCTCTAACACTGAGACATCAATCAGAGGGCCTTAATTTGCAGAATAAATGTTTTAAATAAAACAGTAGAGCTCTTATTTCAGTGTGAACTCTGACTTGAGCACATTCTATGAAAGAGTCACCCAGGCCACAGCCGCCTCACCCGGCAGCGGTACCTGCTCAAAGAACCCGTGCTGCTCGTATGCGATTGCGGTCGCTGTCTCTGAGTACTTGCAGCGCTTCTGCCACAAGCCAGCCCACATGTCTTCCTCTTGCAACAGCGAGTACAGTTCAGCAAGGGAATCCAGGATTTCCTGAAAACACAGCATGCCGTGGATTCTGAGTGCACATGACAAACACATTGTTTTCAATAAAGCAATTTCATGGCATTTTAATTTAAGTCATTTGGGAGGTGTTCATCAACACTGTGACATTATTTGAAAGGAAGAGCAGTTAACTATTGCACCAAGGGCCCTCACCTGCTGTGGCGGAGTGATGCTCTCCTGCTCATAAAACTCCGTCGTCTGCTTCGGCTTGATCTGAAGACTCAGCCCCTTTTCAAAGGCCTGGTGCTCCAGCATCAGGGTGGAGCGGAACCAGAGGTTGTGTGTCTTCCCTAAGTACTTCAGCACGCAGGGTCTGATGGGGATTGGGGGCACACACTGGGACATGGCCTCCACAAAGCAGTTCAGGGCGCTGGGCTGGCAATCGCGCTGCACCTGGTGACTGCCGCTGCACAGAAACGGGCTGATCTCGCCGGCTAGCGCCTGGACAACGGGCACGCCAGTTAGGCCTTCGTTCGAAAATCAACAAGCCATTTCTCTCCCTCAGCAACTACGAGTATTTTTAGTAATATGTCCTTAACAGTTCCCTCACCCTCTGAAATGTAATCAAGACTTTTCTTTCATAAACACTTATCAAAAGCTTAAACCACATTTTTTCAAAGAAGGAATTTTTTAAATTGTGGTGCAAATATACGTAACAAAACTTTTACCAACCCAATGGTTTTTAGCTGTACAATTCAGTGACATTGATTACGTTCATCATGTTGTGTAACCATCACCAATATCCTTTTCCAAATTATTCCACCACTGTTAACAGAAAGTCAGTGCCCCCTGAGCAGTGACTCCCCCATTCTCCCTCCCTCTACCTTTGGTAACCACTAATCAGCTTTGGTCTCTATACATTTGTCTATTTCCAATCAGTGGAATCATACGATTTTTGTCTTTTTGTGTCTGGCTTCTTTCACTAAGCATAGTGTTTCCAAGGTTCATCCATGTGGTAGGTATCAGAATTTCATTTCTCTTTACGGCTGAATAATATTCCATTGTACGTATGTATCACATTTTATTTATCCATTCATCTGTTGATGGAAATTCAGGTTGTTTCCACCTTTTAGCTATTGTGAATAGAGCTGCAATGAAAACTGGTGTACACAAAGCCAGGTTTTCAACACATACTTACATGCTGCTGTCTGTCAGACAGAATTTTCCAGAGTCTAGGAAAAAGCTGGACCCACGTCTTCTCCGCCAACGTTGTGGAAATGTGGCACAGCTGGACAAAGGCGCTGAGCAGGGCTCCAGTCTAGACACAAGGAAGGCTGCTTAGGTGGCTGTGGGTGTGGGCTCGACATCCTGCCACGTGACGCCCCCCCCCCATCCAGGCCCTGAAGACTCCACCCATCTCATATTTTAACAGATGTTCCTCTATTTTCAAGACCTGAGCAAATGCCATGTCAAAGCAAAAGCACACAGGTTCTGATATCAGAAATCCTTGTTGTACTGAGCAGTCGGGCACAGACTTGGTCAAAGCCCATCAATGGCATGCCTAAAGGTGTTCCTGCATTTCCTGACGGCATTGATTCCACCATGTCTGAGAAGTGCAAAAACACCAACAACGTGGAAAGTACAAATAAGAG
The DNA here is from genome assembly GCF_000243295.1 of Trichechus manatus latirostris. Classification (NCBI taxonomy): domain Eukaryota; kingdom Metazoa; phylum Chordata; class Mammalia; order Sirenia; family Trichechidae; genus Trichechus; species Trichechus manatus. Next base: position 10,250,844 of record NW_004444013.1, read on the forward strand.
GGACATAGATGTCACCAAAGCAGGGGCGATAGAAAATATGGAGGGGAAACAGGAATGCACACGCAGAGGAGAGAAATTATTTGCCAACAGGCACAAGCCTGATGAACAAATCAAGAAGTGCCACAGTTGAGTCTCTGCAGCTGACAGTGGATGAGGACGAAGGACGTCACTGACTGGAGAGAAGCCTGTGCAGCCGGAGCCCCAGATGAGAATGGATGGCCCAGGGATCATGTCACTTCACAGACACGCTTTGTTTTGTCCACAGCTTTGTTGTTCTTCAGTCTGAACTAGCTGCCGACATCTCTTACAGACAGCCTGGTTGCTAGCCTGCTTACAGCCAGTCTGGCCCACATCCCCACATGGCATCAAGCCCTCGCCAGCCCCCAAGGGGCTGCCCCTGACATGGACACAGGGCGTCAGGTGACATGTACATCATGATTATGCTGTCATTTTCCTCATAGCAGACCCAAGACGGGAAGTGGTTCTTATATCCATGTCACTATTAAAAAAGGAACCTAGGATATGAATATTTCAAGGAAAATGAGCGAAAATATCTAAGAATACTAACTACGTAAATGGAAGGACATTTTGTGCTCATGGATATGAAGACTTCATACAATGAAAATGTCAATATGACCTAAAGTAATCTACAGATACAATGCAATCCCGACACAAATCCCAGCAACGTTCTTTAATGAAACAGAAAAACGAATGACCAACTTTATATGGAAAGGAAAGAAATCTCAAATAGCCAAAGCAATACTGAAGAGGAATAAAGCAGGAGGCCTCACATCCCCCAATGCCAAAACATACTATAAAACCACTGTAATCAGGACAGCCTGGTACTAGTTCAATAGATACACAGACCAGTGGAATAGAATCGAGAACCAGAAATAAATCCATCCATTTATGAAAAAGTGATTTTCAACAAGGGTGAGAGTCCATTCAATGGAGGAGAAACAATCTCTTTAATAAACAGTGCTGGCAAAACTGGATATCCACTTGCGGAAAAATGAAACAGGACCCATACCTCAGATTATACACAAGTATTAGCTCAAAATGGATCACATTATACGCAAATATTAACTCAAAATGGATCAAAGACCTAAATGTGAAACCTAAAATTATAAAGTTCCTGGAAAAAAAACACAGGGAAGAAACTATGGGATCTAATCTTTTGTAAAAATAGGATAACAAATGTAACAAATGCACGAATAGCAAAAGACAGACTAGATACACGGGACCTCTTAAAAATTAAAAACTTATTCTCATCAAAAGACTTTATCAAAAGAGTAAAAAGAAAACCTACAGACTGGGAAAAAAATCTTCAGAAACAATAGATCTGATGAGAGTTTAATCTCTAAAATTTATAGAAAACATCAACAACAAAAAGACAGTTATAAAATAGGCAAAGGACGTGAATAAAAACTTCACCAAAGAGGACATTCAAGTGGCCAACAAACACATGAAAAGATGCTCACGATCACTAGCCATTAAAACCAGAAAAACCAAACCCGTTGCTATCGAGTCAATTCCAACTCATAGTGACCCTATAGGACAGAGTAGAACTGCCCCACAGTTTCCAAGGAGTGCGTGGTGGATTTGAACTACAACCTTTTGGTTATTAGCAGCTGTAACATTTAACCACTACGCCACTAGGGTTTCCCATTAGCCATTAGAGGGATGCAAATAAAAACTACAATGAGATACCACCTCACTCCTGCTAAAATGGCACTGATTGGGAAAAAAAAAAGGTAACAACAAATGTTGGCAAGGATGTGGAGAGATTGGAACCCTTATCCATTGCTGGTAGGACTGTAAAATAGTATAACCACTATGGAAAATGGTATGATGCTTCCTCAAAAAACTTGAAACAGAAATACACTATGATCCAGCAATGCCACTCCTAGGTATATACCCCAGAGACGTAATAGAAGTGATACAGACATAGGCACACCTATGCTTGTTGCAGCATTATTCACAATAGCAGAAACAATGGAAACAACCTAAGTGCCCATCAATGGATGAATGGATAAGCAAAATGTGGTACACACATACAATGGAATACTACACAACCATAAAGAACAACGATCAGTCCACAAAACATATTATAACATGGATGGACCTGGAGGACATAATGCTAAGTGAAATAAGTCAATCACATAAGGATAAACATTGTATGACAAGAATAGATACATATAAAGAGATGAGTGTTCATTGGTGGTTACCAGGGAGGGATGGGGAGAGGGGGAATAACGCTCTAGATTGTAGACACTTGTTATTTTTGGCGATGGGAAAACTAGCACTGAATGTGGGTATAGTGAGCACAGCTTGACCAAAGTAAATGATGTCACTGGAAAGCGCTGAAGAGAAAAGAATGCTTGTACTAAAGAATCTGACATACGTAACTTGGCAACAATTCCAACAAAGACCAAAAAAAGAGTGCAAGGTCACATAACGTATGTGTATTAGCACAGAGGTATGTGGGTAGGCGCAAGTGTATACATATGTGTGCACAGACAGAAGTATCTATACATATATGTAAGCACAGATGTGTGCAGGCACGTATATTCACAGAAGACAACTACAGATACTCCTCAGACATAATCAAATACCTTGCGAGACTGGTTTTCTAGGTTTGAAAGCTTAAGACTTTAGTCTCATGGGACAACTCAGTCAACTGGCATACTAGAGTTCACAGAGTTCATCTTCTGATCATAGTGGAGTAACGTCCAGGGTCTTAAAACCTCATGAGCAGCCATCTAAGATACAATTATTGGTCTCTACTCATCAGGAGCAAAATAATAAGGAAACAAAGGCTCAGAGAAGAAACAAGTCTACAAGGATAAAAGCCTATATGAGCCACAGCCTCATCTACCCTGAGACCTGAAGAACTAGATGGTGCCCAGCTACCACTACCAACAGTTCTAATCAGGGCCACAACAGATGGATCCAAATGAACTGGGAAGAAAATGTAGAACAAAATTCAAATTCCTAAAAAAGGGGACCAGCTGAGACCAGAGCACTCCCTGAGACACTCTTTAAACCTTGAGATACTCTTTAAACCTTGAATTGAAACTATTCTGAGATCACCTTTTAGTGAAACAACAAAGTGGCACACAAAATAAACGATATTACCCATGCTCTACTAAAGAACCATCTATATGACACCAAAAGGTCAACAATTACTCTGAAGCAAAGATGAGAAGGTAAGGAGACAAGGAAACTAGAGCAGTGGAAAAACAAAAAACCAGAACACAATTAAAGAGAATGTTGACACACAGTGAAAAATGTAACTGATGTCACTAAACAATTTGTGTAGAAATTGCGAAACAGGAACCTAATTGACTGTGTAAGCTTTCACCAAAAACACAATAAAACATTATTTAAAAAAAAAAAAAAGAAAAAAAGAATGCTCCTGGGTATTTGATTCCCAGAGTGCCCTTGTGAGGAAATACCACCACTCAGGACCACTATGAGATGAGCCTGACCGTCTTCCGCAGCTCTGCGCTCAGCCCCATCCGTAGCTCCCAGTACCTCGTGGCTCCAGGTCAGTTTAGCCAAAGGCCACAAGATGGTGGGAGAAACGCAAGGCTTGTTCAAGACTACACTGTGTCACTCAGATACAAGTTCAAAATCAGTCATCTCAGCCCTGGGAATTCCACAGCTTCATGGCTTGTCCTAAATTACACATGCACAGAAAGGGGGTGAACAAGTGTGTGGATGCTGTGTACCCCCCCAACCCCTGGGAAACCAAGGAGGGATCACTGGCCTCAACAGATTCCTGCACAAGGAAAAATGGTCAATTCTGGGAGAAGCTGCCTGACAGGAAAGAGAAAGAGTGCCTAAGCAGGTGTTAAGGATCCACCCAAACGCCTCTTAATCTCTGTGGAACCAGAAATAAATGGCCTAGGAAGAGCCAACTGGCCCCTGATCACTTAAACAGGAGCTTCAGGCAGGAGACTGCCATCGAAGAAACCATAAATATGATCAATGATCCCACTCTGCTCCAACAAAAACTCTAAGGAATGTCCACAAATATGTACAAGGTAAAATAACCACACAACCATCACCCACTCCAACTCCCTAAGACCCCTGCTGCTTTATCTCCCCCAGAGCCTCATCACACCCCCTGACGGTATATAGCGAAATTTTTTTCTTTTTGTTTACTGTTTATCTCCCCACAAGAAAGTTCACCCTGAGGGCTGGCTGCTCTGGTCTGTTTTGCTCACTGCTCTATCTCTGGTGCTCAGGAAAGTACGCAGCACAACTGGTACACAGCAAGCACTCAGTAAGTATTTGATGAATGACTAAGTTAGAAAGTATAGAAGAGGTAAACGAGGAAAATGGGACCACAGAGAAAGCAAGAAGGCGAGGTAAAATTAGGTAAGAAGGGAGGTTAATTAACACGAAAGCATGCCCTGTGAGCCCCACGTGAAAGGATGGGACAGGTGGCTCTGCCTCGTCTGGTGACATATATCAAGTGGGCAATGTGCCTGGTCCCCAATGGTCATGGTGCTCACACGACTGTGCGGAGGACTAAGGTTGGGGATAGGCTGGGGATCTCCTCTGTGGCGTGGATGGGATACTGTTGCTTCCTGTTGCCAGAGAAGTCTGCATGGCCATAAGCCTGAACGATCCCCTTACAACAGGGAGGAGCACAGGGCCGGAAAAGCAGGCCACAGCGGCTAAGATCAAGACTGAGATTCTCCCATGCAGCCATGTCAGTGTGCCCTGCACCAGCCCAGAAAGCAGCCAAGGCCCCAGAAGTATATGCTGAGCTGTACAGGTGTGACCATTTGACCTGAGAAAAGATTTTAAGCCAGAAAAACCAAACATCTACTCTTACAGCAATATACTTCCAAAACATTAACCTTAACCTGATGCGCCTGTAGACCTTCCACAATGAACCAGTCATGAAGCTTATGCCAACGTAACAATGAGTCAGCACTGACAAGGGCCTCGGAGATGTGGATCATGGATCCACCACTCTCCTTCTGGCAGTGATGGTAGGACGGGTGGGTCTAGGAAGGTCCCTGGTCTGTGACATGAAAGCCTGTCATGTACACATCTAGGAATGCTCTGCTCCCCGCTCCACATCTCAGGAGACCATTGGATGCTTACCCAAGACCACACTCTTGTCACTCAGATATAAGTTCAGAATTTGACTTAATGATGAAATTTAAGACACGTCACTGAACAAATTTAAATGAAAAATTATTTGTAATAAGTAGTTAGTTCATGATTTTTCTTCACCTGGCTTCAGCTATGAACAGAATAATCACTGTTTACTTCACAAGTGACTTGGTATATGGAGTCTTAACTAATTTTTTCACAGTCATTATCTGAAAACGATCTACCTATAATTAACCCGAGGGTTTGTAGAAGCCAAAGAGTTTCTGTCTGGCTAGATCTCAACACAGATGTGCTGCCGTTCCCCTCTGCCAAAAGTGGGACTCGATTTGCCACATTAACCTGTTCATGTTTTCTCCTCTTTTATACCACTTTAAAAATAATCTAGTATATGTCTCATCATGTATTTTTAAGTAAAGCATTTTACCATCTCTATTAAGGGGCAGTTGTGGAGAAATTACCCTCTTTTTTCTTATCTCTTCTCACAAGTCACTGTAACTGCTTTCTCAAATGTATATAAAATATAAAAACTGCTTCCTCAAATCTATCTAAAATATGCACTTTAATGTTTCAACTGAGAAGAAAAATTCACACTATGGTGGAATCACCTTGATTTAGGATTCAAAATTCTCAGCAGGGGGTGGGAGGGGTGAGGGGAACTGTCCTTCCAAACCTGCCCACAGACCTTCACTTCCCGGAGAGTATCGAGAAATTTGTCATGCCTATTGGTTAACATGTGCAGCTGGTTTCCAATGTCCTTTTCAGAAAGTTCTTTGGTCTTAGGTGTGCTAGTCTGATCTCCAGGAGCTAGTTCAATATCGATCTCTACATCCTGAAAAACAAAAACAAAGAAAACCAAAAAGGTCAAATAAAGTAAATCCAACAAACACAACCTCTATATACTTCTTGTTACATTTTTGGCAAGTAAACTTTTATTAGTTTCCTGGGAGTTCATAATTACTTAAATAATCTTGCTTGAATTTTAAAATAAACAAAAACCAGGTTAACTAGAGCAGTCCTCTCTTTCGCTTTAAATGACAGTATGAAATGTCACCATCTTGCTTTCGTATTTAGGTTATGGAAAGCAAAATGAAAAACAAAATACAAATTTTAAACAGTAGAAATAATAAGATTACCAGGAACAAGTATTCCTTTGGACTGGTGTTAAGTCCCACACTCGTGTAATTCCTAGATCACTTTGAATGATCTTCAGAATGCAACCTAGCTGCCTTGCTCATTCGGGGTCACGGCACAGAGTGTTGCTCGCACAATGTTTTATTAGACTCATTCCCAAAGAGGAATGAATAAACCTTATTTCTATCCAAAGCTCCTGGGACATCAGTCAACAATTTAATCATCAAACTACTCCTCTGCCAACAAGAACTGTTCTTAATTTGAATTACTTCAACCCCTAAAATAGAGAAAACACTCATGAACCTAAGTCAAGTTCTCAAACATTCTGTATGCTCCCTTTAAAGTGTACAAAATCACTTCCAAGTCAATAATTTATTTCACACAAAAATGTTACAGAAAGAAAAGCACATCACTATATGATCTAACATATAGCAATAGTGAAGAAAAGCCTAAATTCTTCTTTGTTAATAGAATGAGTACATCTCCTGTATGTGGGAAAGGAGACAAACTACCCCTTTCAGAAAAAAGAGGGCTCAACACTGGCTTAGCACCGTCTTCTAAAACCCAACACTTCAGAGGCTGAGCTTTCCAAGAGCCAACAACCTAAAAAAACAGTCTTAAAAAAAAAAATCTACGCCTGGGGTCACATCCATCTCCCCCGCACGAGGTACTGAAGGCCTCAGCTAAGGCCTCAGCCCTGACCCAGGCTACACGTGGCTGCCCACACCAGGAGCAGGTAGAGATACGGAAGGTTCTTAGGAGGTGCTGGTGGAACCAGTCACAGCTACGGCTCCTTCATGGGAGTGTCACTCCTCAGAGCAGTACTATAACCCAACACAGGCCACTTCTCACTTGGAGAGGAAAACCATGAAAACAGTAAAATACTCTGTACTGAGCAGTACTAGCTCCCGATAAAAGGATCTACCTCAAAACTGAATGGCAATACGAGATACTCATCAATTTTAACCTGCAACTTAGGTTTCACATTCAGAGCTGTCAGGCAGAGACAGGTTTTAATCCCTTACTTGTGCCCCAAAATGACCCAAGGCCGGTATAAACATCTCCCAGGGGCTGGGGACTCTGCCTGGGAAAGGAGGTGCCCCGAGGCTGATGGTGTTACCTCCTCCTTGGACTCGCTGTTCTCTCGCTCCCGTGGCTCCTGCTTGACGTGCGTGACCATGGCGAAGGCCGCACGGTCGTGGCTGTCAGCCAGGTTGATGACATTGGTGATGGATGGGAGCGTGGCCCCTTGGCAGCTGGTGCCAATGGGAGTGCTCTTCTCACACACAGCCAACAGAAGCTGAAACGGTGTCGTGAAAAAGATGACAAACATAAACCACATGCGTGGCATCTGGGGCGTGGGGACACTGTTAATATCTAAATATCTATTCGTCTCAACTGGTACATCCCTGCTGCCGACGACCCTGTCTTCAGCCCAGTCCATATCCCCCCGGTTAGATGGAGAATCCCTGCGCTCAGAGCCCTCAGACTCAAAATCTCCACCTCCTTCTCCCCTGCCAAATGGTCCCCCTTCCTCCATTCTCAGGGGCACCTCTCAGCGATGGAAGACACAAACCCGTGCTTCATCTACTTTTCATTCTCTCTCATCTTCCATATCACATCACCAAGCCCTGCCAATTTTGCCTGCTGGATATCTAGGCAGCCAACCCTTCCTGCCTGGACAGGACCTCCTACCTGATCTCCAGACTCACTCTGCTCAAACCCATCCTCTTCCAAACATCACGCCCCATAATGCCCCTACCCACAACCCTCCAATGGCTTCATGTGGCCCTCAGGGAAGACCAAGCTCCTTGATGTGGCTCACCTGGTCCCCCGTGACCTAATCCCTTGCCTGCCCTTCTAGTGGGACCACTCCCGCTGGCACTAATGCTCCGAGACTGTCCCCACACTCACGACAGGGTTCACCTCCAGGCCTTTCTCATGCTGCCCCTTGACCAAGCCATGCTTTCAGTCTTCTGGCAAAGCTGTACTAAGCACCCCCTGTGCAAGCGTGTGCTGGGCCCCGGAGGTTCACCGTCAAAACATCCCAGAAATGGTGTCGCTGCCCCAGAGATTCACTGTCAACATCCCAGACACAAACTCATTATGCTGCCTAGGAGCTGGAAGACTGGCCGAGAATGAAAGGGCTCCCCATTTTGCCATTCCAAGGAGGTCACTCACACCCTGAGGCCTGAGGGATGAGGGGGAACCAACCAAATGAAGGTCCAAGGGAAGGACAAGGATCTCATGGCAGAAAGGTGTGGCACGTTCGAGAAAATGAAGAGCCAGCATGGTTGAGACCAGGGAGTGAAGGAGAGAGGGACAAGATGGGGCTGGAGAGACAGGCAAGGGTCTGCATTTGGGGCTGCAAGACCACCACGCAGAGGCTGGATTTTATGCCACGGGCAGCAGTAAGGAGTAACAGGATCTGCTTTATTCTTTAAGGACAATTTTTACACTTGGGGAGCCCTGATGGCACAGTGGTTAAGAGCTTGGCTGCTAACCAAAAGGGTGGCAGTTCAAAGCCACCAGCCACTCCTTGGAAACCCTAGGTCTAAAAACTGGGCAGTCCTACTCTGTGTCTTATAGGGTCACTATGAGTTTGAATTGACTCAACAGCAATGGGTTTTATACTTGGAAAAAAACAGAATCTTTGGCTATGAACTAAGAAATGATATTCAGCTTTCTGACAAAGGACTTAAAATCAGCCCCAAAAAGCTTTAGATGATGTTTATTTGGTCCTACTAGAGATTAAGAGTTGGTCTGCATCTGAGATTCCTAATTCGCCTCAGCATGGCTCTGGTGCGATGGGTCACAACATCCTGCGGCCCGGTTACAGGTGGCAAGTAAGTCCTCCTACCTCAATGCACTGCTTGATCCAAAAGTGATTCCCCATGGCCTCCCAGTTCTGGGAACAGGTCACGTAGAGCAGGCGCTCGTAGACCCTGCGCTTCATAGAGTTGTCAAAAACCTCGAAAAACTTGGCCCTGATGAGCGGCTGGGCACAGCGCAGCCCGGAGAGGAATGCTGGCTCAAGCTTGGCAGTCAGCTCGCTGCCAGACAGGGTCTCATCCCTGCAACCACAGAAAGGACACAGGATGAAAAGCCGGACAAGATGGCGGGCTCCTCCAGTCTCCAACAAATAAGCACAGACGGGTGGCCACCCAATTTCTGAAACGCCACGGCAAAAGCCAAGGGAATGCTGTGAATCATGGCAGGATTCACTCACACGCTACCACGGCGTTTGAGCACGAGGTTCACTAATGATGCCACCACACGGCGTCACTTCAGTACTGAAATGAGTATTTAAAATCTGGGTATAACTAGAAGGTTAAAAAGTCACGCCGTAAAGAACAACGATGAATCCGTGAAGCACCTCATAACATGGAGGAAACTTGAGGACATTATGCTGAGTGAAATAAGTCAATCACAAAAGGACAAATACTGTATGAGAACTCTATTGTAAAAACCCATGAAAAAGTTCACTCACAAAATGTAACTATCTTTGTTGGTTACCAGGGATGGGAGGGGTCGGGGGGAAATACTAAATAGGCAATAGATAAGTGGTATCTTGGGTGAAGGGTGAGACAGTACACAGTACTGGGGAAACCAGCACAACTTGTACAAGCAAAG
>NW_004444013.1:10261432-10296506 GCF_000243295.1 Trichechus manatus latirostris
TGTGGGGTTGTTAACCAATGTCATAAAACAATATGCATACTACTGTTTCATGAGAAACTATTTGTTCTGTAAGCCTTCACCTGAAGTACAATTTAAAAAAAAATAACAAATAAAAAAAAAGTCACGCCGTGTTGGGTGAACAGAGAACATGTTACGGGCCACTATCTGCAATATTTGGTGATTGTTACGGTTACCTGTAGACATAGTTAACGAGGTCTAAAAACTGGGCATTTAATTCAAGGTCTTCTGGAAACCGCTTTTCTATGTAGGTCATCATTTTCACAAGCAAAATGGACTTCTCCCGGAGTGTAGGTGTCTGTATGAATTTGATTTTTAAAAGAAAAAGTCAATTTACTTCTTTCTGAAAAAAGACATGTTCAAAACTACTGCAGCCATCTGTTATACTATTTTTAAAGCTCCTACAATTCCACCAAGTACAATGAGACAAGGTCATTTCTACACAAAAGTTAAAGGTGGTTCTGGTTCTCTTTGGATGCTTAAAATCAAGACAGATGCCAATAGTTTTCCTAGGGGTCACCACTCACTTTGGAGAGAAAGCAATTAAATTAGTTTACAAGGATCTCACTAAGTTAAATGATAGTCACTCAGTATTATTACTATTTTGGTTTACCTTCACCATCACAAAAGGCTAACAAGTAAGGTTCACTTAACATCTTAACACAAGTAAAACCACATTCAGATGAGTCACCAGCTTATCTCAAGTTTCTATTTAAAGTCTGTTAAGCACACTGACAAAAATCCATCTTAATCAAGACAAAATACTATGACTGCAAATATGGGAGAAAATTGTTTTACTTCAAGAACTTTCAGAAAGAAGCTGAGAAGGTGATGCTCGAATTTTCTTTTAAATACACAGCTAGATCACTTGCCCAGTGCCCAGACCCTCTTCCCACAGCTCACCTGATTGGCTGCCATCGGGGAGTTATTTTTAACCCATTCCTCCACAATCTTAACTACAGCACGGAGGATTTTGGCGTCGGGCGACTTTTCGATGAGGGATGTTAGAATGGCCTGGATGAAGTTCTTCCGCATCTCTGTGCTCATCACGGCCAGCCGAGTCTTCACCAGCTCTAGACTGAGCATCACCAGCTCGCTTGTTCCTGTGCACAGGAATAAAGAGGACGTGCCCCACGTCTCAACAAACGTTCAAACACGCAGCCACTGTGCATTACTCGGCATGGTGAATCCTGTCCGTTTTCCCCCAAAATGTTTTCTCCAGCACTTAGATTCTGGGAGGGGGGCATTGGTGGTTTGGTGGTAGAATTCTTGCCTTCCATGCAGGAGACCCTGGTTCAATTCCCAGCCAATGCACCTCATACACAGCCACCACACATCTGTCAGTGGCGGCTTGCATGTTACTACAATGCTGAACAGGTTTCAGCAGAGCTTCCAGACTCAACAGAACTATGAAGAAATGCCTGGTCGCCTACTTCTGAAAATCAGCCAATGAAAACCCTGTGGTCACAACAGTCTGATCTGTAACCGATCATGGGGACGGTGCAGGCCAGGGAGTGTTCTGTTCCGTTGTGTGTGGGGTTGCCCACAAGGCAGGGCCGACTCCACAGCAGCTCACTACAGAGCTCTAGAACGTGAAGCCACTCATCACTGTCTTACTGCTGCACCTCACGAGGGTGACTCCGTAAGAGCCCTCCCTCTGAGGGGGCATACAATGGCGTTGATAGTCCAGAATCACCTGCACCCCCATCCTGAAGTCACACTCACAGCACTTGTGTTCTAAGGCATGTCTAGCAGTGGGCTAACCTCCTGCCCCCATGCACAAAAAAACCCCACCAGCACATCACCCAGATTTCTGGAGCCCACTGTTTATATCTGGAAGCTGCAACTCAACCCTTCTTAGCAATAACTGCTCTGATTAAGTAACCTCTATTTTATACCAATCATTGGATAATTCTCACTTAGCAGTGAAAAAGTCCATATAAATGTCTATTCATTTCAAAACTTCTTCATTCTTACGTTCACAAACCTCAAAAGGAGTTTATTTTTAAAACGAGTCTTGGTTTGATTTTTTCAGGACCTCTCTGTTCTGAGCAAATGATAACGTGAACAACAGGGAACGTGTTCGCGTTAGAATTCAGCTGCACCACCGGCACCATGTGGGTGCTGACTAGAGTCTGTGTCAACAACACGGGACACCAAGGCTGTCACCTGAGGTGGCTTCTGTGCTTCCCGACGCTGCCTGTGGACTCAGATGCTCACGGACCATCTTCTGGAGCGAGCGCATGAAGACCGAGATCAGCCTGTCGATGTAGCTTGGGTTGTTGCTGCACGCAGACTTGAGGATCATAAGTGTCCCTAAGATGCACAAATTGCCGGTCATTTTACAGAAAAGTTAAAAAAAAATTAACAAAAATGTGCTATTTCAAACACCATACTGACAAAAGTACAGATTAATCCCAAATGTCAACATTATATGTTTTCATGTGATATACGCTACATTTTGAAGTACGATGTTTTCACTTCTATTCTTAATCACGGCAGCAGCATCATGCTTGAGAACTGACTTGAGTGCTTCAGTGGAAACGGTACTCATTTCATTTCTGGATTTTGTTTTAAGTTACAGCAAACCACCCTGATGAGGTTTTTTGTCTCATGACATGTTTGGGAAAAGAAGAAGAAAACCCTTTGTTTTTTATCTAGCCTATCCGGGCATTACGAATAGCTCAGAATTCAGTTTACAATTCATTCTGAAAAACCGCGTGAGATCAGTAAAAATCAGTAAAACCATCACCGGAACACGAACGCCAAGTGTATGGAAAGAAAAGGTCATCTTTCTTCACCGGCATTTTGACATCCCTGACACCTAACAAACACACTCAGTGCGAAGTCTGTGCTCACGGAACAGGAGAAGGGTGTCTGTCATTTTGCACGTGCAGTCGGCCCAGACAAGGGCAATTCCAGGCCTGCTTTGTCTAAAGGCCAATTCTCGGTGGGACAGCCAGTCCATTCAGAGAAGTTGAGTTCTGAGACCCCTGACACTTGATGATGACGATGGGGAAGGCGTGCTGGCTGCTACTGGCTGCCACGCTCTCCCCCACCAGGCAGGTGTCAGTAACCGTGCCTGCGGAGTGGGGTGGCCAAGGCAGGGAGCCCTCTCCAGGCCCACCTTACCCCACGCTGCCCCTGGCCTGCGCTCACCTCCACCGAGGAGGGTGGTGTCCCCTCTTCTAGAAAGAGTCCTTTGGAGAATTAACTGTGATGGAAGCTAGGTTGCAAAGCAGGATCTACAGTACGATCCCACTTCTTAAAAAAAAGTCACAGAAGTATTCCTCACTACCCAAATCTACCTGGTTTCAGAGTAGAAAAGCAAGCTTCGATAGCAAGGGATACCATTTTAGCCAAGTGTACCTGGCTCCTGAATTTCAGCTAGCACACAGCAAGAGTTTGAAGAACAAAGAATTTATCCAAAAATCATGTATTGAGTTTGCGAACTCAGACACAAGAGTCTGCACAGCAAGGGCCATCTCATACGCATCTGTACACACATGTACAGAAGAGAAACATACACACCAAAGTGCTAAGCAGGACTATCAACAGGCAGAGGGAGGGGCTTGCAGGTGACTTTGATTTCACTTCCCCCCATTTGTATTTTTAAAATTTTATACAATGAACATGTAACAGAGGAGAAAAACATTTTAAATTGCTAGTCCAAAGTCTAACCCTAATCTAAGACATGAGGTTGACACAAAGCAGTGAGTGTCTATACATTTGCCTTTTGGGTCTCTGGGGGCCAGTTATCCAGCTGTCCTGATTTATCTGAGCAGTCAACTTTCCTTTCACCTGGTCAGCCAGAGTCTCACCAATCAGAGGGGACTAGATCATGTCTTGTAAGAGGCTTACTGACAGGTGAACACAGTGTAAAAGGCAGTAGCACTACACATCTGTACAAGGCTTTAGTGACACATCTGTGTTGACTATAAAATGGGTCAGCAGGATCCACGTGCCCAAGGGCAGTCCCTCTCACAACTAAATCCTGCATCGAAGGCTGGAGGCCAGAACAGGGGATGTGCCAGTGATAACGGTGGGACAGAGGTTGTTTACCTCAAAGACTCCAGGGAAAGGGAGTCTTGTGTGTTCCAGGCAACACACACAGGTACCCTGAACAACATGGAGGTTTAGAAACTCCTCTTAACAAGCAGAGCCTTTCCCAGAAGGAAAGCATGTACAGTGACCAAGAACCCACTGGTGCCAGATGGAACCGCTGCTGGGAAAACCAGGATAAGACACACTCACCGAAGAGCTGGGACGGGTTTGCGTTGGTGGCCTTCTCGTAGTTGGTGAGCCCTTCGTAGATGACTTTCCCGACAGCCGCGTAGAGGCACTCCAGCTCTTCATACTTGGAGGCCACACTGGAGGTGCCTGAAAGGGAGTTGAAAACTGAGCACTGCAGTCTGGGCTCTCACACCTGTCCCATCACCAGGATGCTAACTCTCCTCACGGTGGGGATAGAATTTTAGTTGTTTTGCTATCTGCAGCGACTGGTGCAATGCGGTGCTCAGTACACTTTTGCTGAAAGAACAAGTAACCTATGCACAGTAATAGCCGCTATGCGATTCCGGGGAAGTGTGCATATGCGCACCTCAGAGACATGAGTCACTCTCTCCCACTGCAGGGTGGGTGTGGTGCTCTTCACTGGGCAGGTATCCACTTCACAAGCGGAGTGACAGCTTTTCAGCTCACCAAGCCTTACTAGGACATGTTCTAAATTACAATACCTCAAATACAATACTGTCACCTGTTCAATGTTTGATAAAATACTTTAACATAATTTCTTTTTAACACCTTAGGAAAACAGTAATGTTCAGCTAGTAAATAACAGCATTTCCAAAGCAGACAAAAATCTAATGCAATGTCTGCTACTACTATCAAGTTCTACATGATTTTTTTAAAACAGGTTAAAAGTACAAAGAGGAGTGGGATCATGAAGTGCTCAGTACGGTGACTGCGGGATGAGCAGCCCCAGCCCCCAGGGATGGCACTGATGGAGAACGTCACATACTTGGCTCTGTTGGGAAAATGCTCATTAGGCGCGAGAGAAGGCTGTGGACGGCTCGCAGAACTTTGGTGTTTCCACATGTCATGCAGGCAGCGACTCCACGCTGCAGGGGCTTGAAGCTGCTGAGGATCGCTGGAGACTGGAGGACCGTCAGCAAGAAACTCAGCACTTCCAATCCAGTGCAGATATTCCCATAGTTAACCTGATTGGGTTGCTCCTGGAACAGAGAGCACAGGCCAAACAGAGATGAAATAGATGCTCTAGGAAACTGTAGAAACATAAATCAAGAAAATTTAAAACTATGTGCCAGTTAAGTATTTGGAAAGTAAGTAAAAAAAACCACTAAAGAATGAAGAACACATCATTAAAAAATAAAGACCACCATACTAAACTCTAAAACAATGTTATTAATGCAATAGGATTTCATAAGAATGTTTCTTTTATAAATTTGCTTTAAATATTTAGTCAAATCTCTTTAAAAAAGGAAGCTCATTAAAGATATTACTAAATTTTCAAAATTCACTAAAATCTGGATTAAAAATGAAGTTACTACAATAAATCTTGCTTTCCTCCCCCTATTTTTTTTAGTTAAAATATAAATATCTTCCCCAAAAGAAGTACCTTTCAAACTACCTTATTATGAAGTCAAGCTAATAGGTGATGTCAGTATTTAAGAAAAATAAAACAAAATCAAGTAAAACAGAAAATCAAGTGCATGGTTTATAGGGTAAGTACTGTTTCATAGGAAAACTTTTGTTTCTGTGGTTTACACACACACACACACACACACACACACACACACACACACCGTGTATATGTACTACGTGTATGCACTGAGGTCCGAGGTAAAACTATGGATTACAGGAACAAACGTGGAAAGCCACTGTTAGCCTGGCACACTGCTGCATGACAATGTTAGCACACCAAGTGGGAGAGGCTGTCCACTATGGCTAAGCTTTCAACTATGACTGTGTTTAATTGGAAAGCAATCCAACCTTCCTAAGAGATTAAAAAAAAGAAAAAAGAAATCTACAGACAATCTAGAAATTATGCACCAAACTAAAATCAAAGATATGTTGCAGAATTACGGGACCTGTTTACAGAAACAGACTATGCTGTATAACCTTTCAAGAAACTTACACAACAGCGATAGTCTTGGCAGCTAGAAATCAACAAATGCCTACAACAGGTTTTATAATCCTGACAGTCAAAGCTTTCTAATTCCATTAAAAACAACAAATTGAACTTGAGATGGTAATGAAATGGGTAAGGCAAGAGTCCAGCTTTTGCTACCACCAGAAAATTATAGATCAAAACACCACTAATAACCAGCATTTGGGGCTAGCTCCTTGTTTCCCACCCTCATAAGTACGATACAGGGCTGGGTAACAAATCATATGTCCACTGTAAAAACCTGTTATAAAAACTCAAATTTATTTTAAAGATTTCTGCGTAAGTCAACTAGAAATGTTTGTTCCAAGCCAACTCTTAAGTCAGTTTAAGAATTAAGTCTGCAAAATCAAAGCGAACTGATACTTGGTTTGAAAAATCCTAAGTGTATTCGGCATCAGAGGCAAGGGCTGAAGTTTTAAAACCATTTTCAGTCAGTGACACTGCTGCCCCCTCTCTAGCAGCCAGGAGACCAAGTGGAGGACGTTGTAACTGCAGAGCGTCTGTAAGACATGCAGCCTGGCAGTCAGGCCCAGAAGGGACCTGGGAGTGTCTGGCACGAGCCCTGCTGGACCCCTGCCCTGACAGGCCTGTGCACCTACCACGGTCATCAGCAGCTTGTCGAACCACTGGAGTTTGAGTTCGGACTTGGACCACATGTCTGGTCGTAAGGCCGTCTTCAGGAGATTCACACAGCGGCGGGAGAGCACCTCCCCAGATGAGCCCGCGGTGTTGGTGTTGTCGTTCACCTACAAGTTCAGTCAAATTAAAGCCCAGATTCCCCACAAAGGCTTGTAGCTGTGCTAGTGAGCATTGCTTCCTGACTGCATACGCATCCTCGCAACTCACCTCTTTCCCAGCTCACCACCTCAGGGCCACCTCCTCCCCCATCTGACTCAACTCAGTTGGCTCTGCTTCAGGAACTCTGACCCTCCTGACTGGATCACCCCCCAACGACACCCAACCTGTTTGTGGTACGCATCAGTGGGATCCGGCGAGCATCTATGTGATTGCTCGATTAAGGTCAGGAAACTCCCTGAGGCAGGGCCAGGCACCTCACCTAGCATGGTGCCTAGCACACTGTAGGCCCAAAGAAGTGATTTATGGCTGGAGAGTTCAGTAATTGTTTTCCGTACTTGAAAACTCTCAACAGAACTGCAAGATATACTATTTTGTCGAATGATTATATGAACTTAAGATTCCCAAATAAAAATACATACTTAGGAGAATTTCATGTACAACAGTTTTTTTCAAATATAAAAATGGAAGTTTCAGAACTGGATTCTCAATAACTCCATGAACATATATATTGATGTGAATGATAAATACAACACAAGAGTTGTAAAAGCACTTAAATCATGAACCTTGTACATATTTTATACAAGTTGGATCATCCCAACACCTTTATACCTATCATTCGCACTTTAAAATGAGGAAAACTCTGAAGTTAAATAATTTGCCCAAGATCACTGAACTACTATATTTCACTGACGCTAAGATGCTATTAATTATAAGACATTTTATTACCACTGGGGAAAAAATGCTTTTAAAAATCATATGAATTATAAAACACGAAGATTTTAGACATATTAACATGACATGAATCAAGGGTATTTGGTATTATAAAGTGACAGAACTCGTTTTCAGACCCTGGCTTGTCTATTTCTTTTTTGACTAAACTGTCACACAGCATCCTGGAGTGCTACTAAGCAGTCTCTGTTCTTAAGAATCCCTAACATGAGACATTCTGAATCCTGCACCTGGCAAGCCACGCGGATGAGGAAATTCACCACCGTGTCCGTGTGCTGCTTGTCAATGGGCTTGGCGAGAAGGGAGTCGGCTCCAGGCAGTGACTGGCTCCTCCCAAACACCTAGAAAAGGACTGTTGTTTAGGCAGGAATAGAACTCTGAACAAGGAACTTCCAGCAGAGGCTGTTTCCTCATTCAGCCAACTCACAGGTGCGTAGTCCCTCCCAGGTACAGACGCTCTTCCGCTCTCTGCCCTCACAGAGTATACACACCCAGTGAGAGGATAGAGAATAAAGCCGCTATGAAGAAAACACACTAGGTCGTGTGACGTGAACAGCAACAAAAGGGGCGTGCTCAAGGAAGGTGAGAAGATGGCATTAAGGTAGACTCTAAGACTGAGAAGCCAGCCATGAGAAAAGATAACACTGCTCCTAGCAGTGGAGAAAGAACAAAGAGACACATCCTAAGCGAGCCCAGGACCTGCAGTGTCTCAAAGGCGAGGGAAGGCCTGCGTGCCTGGGGCGCAGAGAACCAGGTTCAGAGGAGAGGAGAGCAGGCAGCAGGCCTGGAGGCCACAGCCAAGAGCTTGGGGCTTTACGCCAAATACACGGGAAGTCGCTGCACGCAGGGTTTACGTGAGGGGGAAGACACTAACTTAATGTTTCTTAACTTTTTTTTGTGTGAAATGACTATAGATTCACAAGAAGCAGCAACAACAGTACATGGGTTCCATGTACCCTTCAGTCAGCTTCCCGACTGAAATTCTGAAAGAAAAGTGCTTTGGGACTCTGACCACTTTATGAAAGCCAAATTGGAGAGGGGATTAAGAGTGGAAGCAGAGAGAAGATGGAGGTGGTTTCAGTAATCCGGTGAAGGGTGAGGGAGGCTGGGACCAGGACAGTGGAAGAAGGAAAGAAAAGAGTCGGTGTGCGAGGCAGGACGGCCAGCCCTGCCCACAGACCAGGTGTGTGGGAAGCAGTAAGGTACGAACCACAGGTGGTCCAGGTTTCTAACTGGAGCACAGGTGGAAGACGGGTGCCATGTACTACAATGGGACAGTGAGGGGAGGGGAAGAGTTCAATCTCAAGCGGGCAAAGCTGGAAGTTCAACCAGCCAAGGCCATGTTAACCATCAATCCAGAGGAACGAGGACACCAGCTAAGTTAGAGCCCAGGCTGCTAACATCGCAACAAGGGTGATGACAGTGATCCCCAAGGACCCTTGCGGTGGCTGCACTCCAAACACAAAATAAGACATACTGTCTTTTTGAAAAATTAGATTACAACATGTGCACATGCTCTCAATCATTCTTCTTACTTCAAAGAGTGTCTCTGGATGCCTTTATGCAAGTAACTCATCATTATCAGAACTCTAATGGTACTAAGTGAGCGCAAAGAACACCATGTCTGGTGACCGGGGAAACACCTCGTGAGCAATGTGGCGCAGAGCTCCTATGCGTGGAACGCAGCCTCTCCCAGCTGCCTCTCCGGCACAGAGCTCGGCACAGTCAGCGTGTGTTCAGTAGAAAGACAAGCTCTCGCAGAAAGCACAGTGCCCACAGCAGAAAGCACATCACGGGGTGGCGCACAATCTTACTGCACTTATGGCTCCAGTGGCCGTCCTGAAGCGCTTCACTTCCTGGGCAGAATCTACCGACAGGCCTCTTTTAATGGACGAGACCGAATTGACTCCTTCTCCACTCGAATTTGTATCCATATCTGAATCCGGCTTAAAAAACACACACACACAAACGTGACTTTACTGACTGATTTCTAGGGAGATGCACCAGGAATACAATCGGGGCAGCACCAGCGGTCAGGGTGCCTACCTGCTGGTCCTTAATCCTCTGCAGCTCCCACTTGATGACAACTTCCGAGAGGTCGACCGCCAGCCTCCTCTGCTCGATGGTGACGCTGGGCGTGAAGCCCAGCCTCTGCATGGCGCTGACCATGTGCTGCACCAGGTGGTGCCGCACCGGGTAGTACACCTGTGGGTGGGCACAGGGGCCGGCGTCACGTCCGGCCAACACGCGCGTGCCACACACACGCGCACACACAACCCTGTGCTCAAGAATCCTGAATTGTAACTTTGGGAAGCAAATGCTCGTTACCTTCCCTGTGTGGAGGTGCATGTATGCGTGTCTGTGCGTTTACCCCTCTCCCTCTGAGGCCCAGAAGTGTCACAGTATGCTTCAGCCTTCTTTCTCGTACCACCCTCAAGAAACGGTGAAGAATGAAATTCCCGCTAGGTAGGTGAGTCTAGTCACATCTATCAAACTTCAGACTTGACTTCATAAAAGTTTAAGGACATAACAAGAAGCAAACTCCCCATTCTAAAAAAGCTGGCAGCAAAAGAACATCCCTTCAAAGCAACCCTTTTTCCTCTACCCAAAATCTTCAAGAAATATTTACGTAGGAATAAATCTCACCGAGCGGGTGATTTGGCTATATGGAAGAAAGAGCTAGAGGCATTTATGGCTTTTCCAGCCAAGGTACCAAATTCTGGATTTATGACTACCTCCCACTTTCAAGCAGCAACTTACCTTTACTCAGGGTTAACCGAGCACATACAGTAAAACTGGAGCTTTAGACAGACAGAAGCGCACACCTGGGACACAGTCTCCACACTACAGCAAGTTGTACTGATAAAGCCATGCACGCACACACACTCTCATCAACAAACCCGCAAGTTTTCCTGAAAGACGAAGGACCACTCTGTTACAGCAGACGCATCCCGGGGCGCGCCAGCCACGTCCACACACCTTGAAGTGCTGCACGATCAGGTGCAGGATGTGCACGAGCTGCGGCACGGTGTGGCCCTCCTCCACGATGATCTTCCTGGTCCAGTGGGTCAGCATCTGGTGCCCATCCTCCATCCTCGCCGGCACCGCGGGGGTCAGGATGGCCATGGCCTGCCTGACGATGGCCCGGGCTTCCATCGCGTGGGCCTTGAGAAGACTGTGAAACACCTGAAACAGCAAAGGTATTCTCATGCGGCCTTGGAAGAAGGGCTTGATCAGACAAACAAAATCCAAAATACAAGCAATTGCTTAGAAACAAGATGGGATATGTTTGAAAAATAATTTTTAAAAAATTCCTTAGGACTTTCCATTAGAAAACGGCTTAGCTGCTCTTTCCTCCGTTTAGTTTTAGTCAGTGAATCACTCACTCTAGCATTTACTCAGCACCCACTACGTACCCTGACTGGGTGAGGGCGGGGGAAACAGAGAAAGAAGACCTGACTATCGGTCTCAGGGAGCTTATGTCTAGCAGGCAGTTGGCTGAGGTTGCAGATCACCTCTCTCTGGTTAACGAATGGAAAGGGGATCAAAACGGACCACATCAGTGATGAGAGGCTCTTGCAACAGTCAAGAGTGAGGGACGGAAGTCTGAGGGAAGGCTGGGACGATCCAAAGACCTGAGTGATCCTGGGGAAGTGAGGGGGTGGGGGGTGGGCCCTGGAAATCCATAGGACTTGCTGATGCTTGGATGCTGGGGAGGATTAAAGGGAGGCAAAGAGGGCCCTCCAGGTACCTGGTCTGGAAAACTTTAGGTGGAGCAATGCCAACCCTAGAGATTGGGGTTCTATCTCATGCCTGGAAGATGGTGATGTCGGAAAGGCCACTGGCTCTGTCTAGGCCTGGGCTGTAACACCACGAATGTCCACCGGAGGGAGAGGTCAGAGGAAAGCAGTCGAGAGTGGCTTCACAGGACTGAACTACAGCTATAAGCTGTCGAGTGCTAAATGGAGCAGACATTAGGCTGGGCACTCAAGGATATGATTACATTCATTCTTACACAGAGACACCAACTAACACACCCAAGGTCACAAAGCTTCTGAGTGGAAGAAACAAAATGCTAACCCAGGGCTGCCTGGCATCAAAGCCTAAACCACTTAGAGAGACTCAAGGCAGATAACGCTCGATACCATCCACACTGCAAGGGGTTGGCAAAATGAGGGTTCAAAAGCACCTGTTGTCTCTGGCTGCAAGGAGCTGGCAGAGGCCATGACAAAAGCATCCTCCGTGGAATGGCAGAGTTAGAAGCAGGGTGCAGGAGGTTGGTGAACTTGAGGTGGAAAAGGGAGATGGTTTTGTTTCTAAAGCAGAGGAGTGAGAGGGCATGCTAGTGACGGGGTGGAGGAAGCCAAGAGTGAACCATCGCAGGGGTTCCACAGTTTTATGCCATGGCAGAGATGAGCATTTTTAAATACTAATGGTGAAAGACAACCAGGGAGCAGCATGTTCACATGCAGAAATTCCATGACCGTTGGGTTGACCAGCTGGGGGTGGTGCTTGTGAAATACCTGAAGCACAATCTTCTTATGGATGGCAAACTTGGCAATGATGTGAGCCAGAAGAAGGTGTCCACTATACTTGCAGGCCGGGTCGACGCAGGCCTTGGAGAGCAGGCAGGGCCACGCGAAGGTCATCAGGCGGCGCAGCTTGCTGTTGCGGTTCTTGTTGTTGTCATGGATATGGTGGGGGGCGTGCTCCACCAGCAGCGTGGCATACTGTAGGAGGTAAATGCGCAGGGAGTCCAGCATGTCTGCCTGCTTCTCTGGGTCAAGGACCTGCACGGGGAGAAAAGGCAGGAATCCACTTCTGAGTTTGAACCGTGTTACCTTCTAAGGGACACACAACAACTTTAACTGCTGAGATATCTGAACTTTCACTGACACAGACTGAGTAGATCGTGCTTCTTACTGGAATCGATTAATTCGGAAATGTTAGTTCACTCCACAATGAGGCTGCCTTTAAAAACTCATTAACAGGACAACACACAATACAGGGAAAGTCAGCACAACTGGACTAAAGCAAAAGCTAAGAAGTTTCCTAAACACAACCAAACACTTCGAGGGACAGAGTAGGAGGGGCAGGGGTCTGGGGACCACGGTTTCGGGGCACATCTAGGTCAACTGGCATAACAAAGTTTATTAAGAAAATGTTCTGCATCCCACTTTGGTGAGTGGTATCTGGGGTCTTAAAAGCTTGTGAGCAGCCATCTAAGATGCATCAATTGGCCCCACCCACCTGGAGTAAAGGAGAATGAAGAACACCAAAGACACAAGGGAAGTATTAGCCCAAGAGACAGAAAGGGCCACATAAACCAGAGATTCTATTAGCCTGAGACCAGAAGAACTAGATGGTGCCCAGCTACCACCAATGACCGCCCTGACAGGGAACACAACAGAGAATTCCTGATGGAGGAGGGGAAAAGTGGGGTGCAGAACTCAAATTCACATAAAAAGACTAGACTTAATGGTCTGACGGAGACTAGAGGAATCCCAGAAGACATGGCCCCCAGACTTTCTGTTAACCCAGAACTAAAACCATCCCGGGGCCAACTCTTCAGACAAAGATTGGACTGGACTATAAAATGTAAAATAATACTCGTAAAGAGTGTGCTTCTTAGTTCAAGTAAACAAATGAGACTAAATGGGCAGCTCCTGTCCAGAGGCGGGATAAGAAGGCAAGAAGGGACAGGAGCTGGTTGAATGGACATGGGAAATTCGGGGTGGAAAGGGGGAGTGTGCTGTCACATTAAAGGCATTGCAACTAGGGTCACATAACAATATGTGTATGAATTTTTGTATGAGAAATTAACTTGAGCTGTAAACTTTCATCGAAAGCACACACACACACACACACAAAAGCCCTCTAATAACAACTGTGATATATATAACACTCTGCCATGCATCAATACACTCGTGAAGAAGAAATCCCACAGGGAGATGAACTTATCTCACTGACCCCATACCACACACAAGTGCATTCATCTGCCAAGTGAGTTTCCACGCCGCTGCATGGCTAGTGAGCTTACCCTGGTTATAAAAACGCTGGTGATGCTTTCTGGATTGTCTCCTTCAGGATTAGGAGGTCCTAAGAGCTGCTCTCCTTCCCCTTTCTCAAAGCTGTATAAGAAAGCAGGATTCAAGATATGCTGCAGAACCTACAGGGAAAAAAAGGAAAAAGCTTGGAAAACAAAGCCATGCCGTTTACTGCCTTTAGCGAGGCAGCAGTGACAGCCAGTGTGGCCACCCTGCACCACGAAGGCAGATGTCAATCAAGGGTGCAGCCAGCAATCTAGGCTTCTACTCAAATGGCAATGAGAAAGGAGGGTTAAAAACTTGAGGAAGAGTTGCTGGCCTAGTTCTCACTTCAAACCAGTCATTTTCTAAAAACAAGGAAACAAACGACTTTTCCTGGCTGGATTCACTGCATAGTCTGCCTCATGTTCCTCAACAAGGGTGTTTTCTTCACCAACAGGCAGTCGGTAAGCGTCACAGATGCTGTCGAACACCAACAGTGTCCCAGGTTCCCAGACACCTGGAACCTCCCACTGCCCAACAGTGCGACCCACCTTGGCTTTTAGTTCATCTCCAAAGTTGGGGTCACTGAAGTCTACAAAGCGAAAAAACAGGGCCCGTTTCTGAGCTATGCTATAATTCTTGGGAATCTCTTCTTCCATGTACTCTTTTAAGAAAGTCATATTGCAGAGGAAACGGCCAGTAAAGGCTCGGAGCAGCTGGAAAAGCAGCTCTATATCTCCATAATTCCTCCTGAAAGGTCAAAATGAGAAAACAGATTAACGTAGGGCAGATTTCGTAATTATCAACCCTGATTTGCCTTTTAAACAGGTCAACACTATAGCCCATTCTCTACAACAAACATGGTCACACGTATCCAACGAACCACAGGAGGAAGGGCCCAGCTCGGCTGGCAGGACAGAACGCGCCACATGCAGCGCAGCACAACACGGCAGAGGCACCTACTTGCAGTAGTTCAGGAGGCAGTAGGCCAGCAGCTTGGGCTCCTTCCAGTTGGTGGCAGCCATGTTCTCCTTACGGTGCCTTTCTTGAAAGATGTCACTAACCCACACACGTCTCAACTGGCTCACCAAGGAATGCTGATTAGCCAGCCAGGTGTCATCGTTCTTAACAATAATACTGATGATCTGCCAGAGAAGAAACAGGGCATGGACAGGATTCTCTCTGGGTCTCAGGTAAATGTTTGGGTTCAGGTGCCAAGGTGGAGAGGCATTACCTTGATGGCCTGGAACTGGAGGTCCAGGCGCATGGTGCTGGTGCTGGGGGAGCCAGGGCGCACTGCAGCCTGCGTGCCGCCAGGCAGCAGCAGGGTGATGAACCTGTTTGGGTTGGCGGCCAGGACGTCACGAAGAGGTCTGGCATCTTTGTGTTTTAGGAAACTCTGAAAATAAAACACATACGCACACAAGCAAAAAAGCTATTTTAAGCTAACTGAAACTCACAAAAAGTTAGATGATACAAACCCTAAGGTTCTTTCTAAACTTCTCTAACCCACTGCCATCGAGTCGACCCTGATTCATGGCAGCCCCATGAGTTTCAGAGTATACCTGCGCTCCACAGGGTTTTCAATGGCCTCTCCTCCGAGGCACCTCCAGGTGGATTCAAACTATCAACCTTTCAGTTAGCAGCCAAGCACTTAAATTTGCCCCACCCAAGGACTCCTAACCTTTCTAGACAGACTAAAAAAAAAATCACCGTAAAGCACACTTTAAGAAATGCCTTTTAAACAGTAATCATGCTTTATGATTTTCATGATCCAGGAAATTCATTCATTTTTTAGTACAGGTGGTGGTGGCACTATCATTACCCTCCCTGCAAATCCTATAAGAGTGGTTCCCAGACTTGAACTTTGCACAAATACAGCCAAACAGCAATAATGTTTCTGATACTCAATATACTCAGGAAAATAAAGCCTGGACACTGATCAGTAAGATAGGAATTTAAGTTTGTCGGGCATGCTGGCTGACACAAATTAGCAGGGACACCCAGCCCAGTTCCTCACAGCTCTTACCATAAACATTCTGCTCCACTGGGGGTCATTCAGCGTGGCTTCCATCATGAAGAGCTCCACTGTCTGTGAAGGGTGCCGGGTCAGGAACTTGATCAGAGGCTCTCTGAACGGACTGCCAGCCTAGAGCACATGAGGGAACCATGTCAGACGCCGTCCCGCTCTGGTCCAAAGCACTCCCTCCACAACTGGTTGTCCACCCACCTCACACAGTACTGATGCGCACGCCAACCCGTAATTGGATGAGGAGCTTCTTCCCTAATTAGTTGTTTACCCACCTCATACATGATGCACAGGTCCCCCTTTTAACTGGACAAGATGTTCCTTCCATTAACTGGACTGTCTACCCACCTCACAGAATAATGATATACATGTCCCCCTTGTAACTGGACTGGGCTAACAACCTTGAGCAAATATTAATGTCTAACATCTTCATATTGTTAGAGCAACCGATTTAAAATACAACACAGTAAAAATACCATAAGCAACAGGTGGAGGAAAAGTCAGAATCAATGCCAAGTCTGACCCTCACCTCAATTAACATAGCCCGCTCTGTCTTCATGACAACCTCCAACAAAGGCTTGACCAGAGTTTGAGGTGCAGCTGGGATCAGGTGAAAAAGGTTTATAATTGCTGAACAAATCTTCATTTCCTAATAGAGAAAACCAGAAATTATAAAATAAGCCAATTAGTTTCACTAGCTAATGCTATCAACAGGACCACAGACCCTAATACAGTCTAACTACATTCGCAGGCTAGCCACCGGAAGCAAAAAGTTAACATGTAAAAAGCCACAACTTACCCACCGTGGTTTGTAACTGTGTCCTAAGTACACTAACTGCCCTTGACCTTGCTATAATGTGAACTGTGGGGAAAGCATCTGGGTGTGCCTCACATGAGGGGGCTGTATTTGTTTCCACGCCCACTGGCAAGTGTTGGAAATGACCTTCTAAGTCTTCTGTGTTGGACCCCCTGACTGAGGAGGGGGACCACTCGTGTGGTCTGAGAGCACGAGGACCGTTCTCCCACTCGGCTGTGAGAGCATACGGTCTTCCCAACAAACTGAGTTCTGAGGGCACAGACTGCTTTTGCCCTCAAAACCCAGCACAAAGGAAGTCCTCAAAAAATATGTGACTATTTAAATTTGAAATCAAACATCAATATAAATAAATGACTGGTCCTAAGTATGTGTCAACCAGGCCTAAAAATCAGGCTGACAAACTTATACTGAATCATTAAAAATGTGAACTGCCAAGTTTTGCATTTCCTAATGCACTGACTGCTCAGTGGTTGCTCTGACTGACGGTCACTTCAACTTTCCATTCTCACTTTTGGTTCCCTTAGTTTGTTTCTGCAATGACAAGGAGATTGCACAGCCACAGGGAAGGTAAGGGCCCCTGCGCCATGTTGAATGTGACAGGCACGACTCTCACGTGGTAAAATGGGGATGATAACTGCTAGCCAAAGGGGCCGTGTTCCCAGCACCACTTGAGATATTTCTCAACATTTCTTTTTAAACCAAAAGGTGAAACAATGAGGGGTAAGAAATAGAAAAATTGGCTCAGTGTCGCCCCCATCGCATCTCGCAAGTTCTCTTCTGCAGAATGTTCAACTTCTCAGACAGAGGATGTTTTATCCTGAAGTTGTAACATTCAAAGGCAGTTGCTGTTGGGTGCCATCAAGCAGATTGCGATTCATGGTGAACCCATGTGACAGAGCAGAACTGCTCCACAGGGCTTCCTAGGCTGTAATCTTTACAGGAGCAGATTGCCAAGGCTTTCTCCCACAGAGCTGCTGGACGGGTTAGAACCGCCGACCTTTCGCTTAGCAGCCAAGCGCTTAACCACTGCACCAGCAGAGCACCTTAACAATGGAATAGTGGTGCTTTTCTATGATGGTTTTGAGTTTTCAAAGAACTATCGTAACGTCACTTCTTTTGATCTTTACCCCACTGGAAGATAGGAGCAACAATTGTTATCATCATCCCCATTTTATAAGAGAAGGAAAGCTCGGGTCTGACCGTCCAAAGTCACAGTGTTCTATGTGTGTGTGTGTGTGTGTTTGTGTGAGAGAGAGAAAGAGAGAGATGCAGGGGGCTAGGTGGTGAGGTTGTAAATTCAAGGCAGTCAGTAAGTCACTTCCATGGGAGATAACCTATAATTGCTCCCCATTTCCAGCCAATATGATACATTCTTCGTGGAGTTTCCCCTCAAGAGGCTGTTAGATGTATGAGTTCATACGAACATTATGCTAAGAAAATCCAAATAAATCTCAAGTAGTATTGAGAGAGTGGAATTATAACATATAGAAAACAAAAAACCTGAGAATCTTGCTTAAAACTTCCGAGATAACACATGCTTGGCATCTGGACAGTTCACAGCAATGGGACTAAGACGACTCCGCCACAGACAGACAATACGGTTCACCGCACTCAAAGGCACAAGGCACTCCGCCCGGGACAAAACCACAGGACAGCTAACAAGTCACAGCAAAACCAAGTACAACAGCAACCCCCGCCTGGGCCTCCACTCCAGTTCTCACCTCTACCCCTTCCATGGCAGGCTGAACCAAAACAAAAATTACAGCATGAAAAAAGGCAACGGAAAAGTGAAAAAAGAAAAAGAAAAGAAAATATAAACTGTTCTTCACATTGCAAGTCATAAACTGACTTTTAATAGGTTGTTCTCACCTCAAACTGACAGAATGGAGACAAGGAACATCTCCCGCACTCGGAAATGCTTTCCTGAGGATGGGGAGGAAAATCATCTTTTTTTCTATTTATGTTATTTACAGAAAAACTTCCCATATACTCATAACACAGTAAGGATTAGTGGGTAAACAAGACAGTACAGACACAATTATCAGAACACACACAATAATTAACAGATGGTTAGTGGCAGAGAATTCACCTTCCACCTTTCAATGTCAAACACAGGCCTTCTAATGGACAGCATCTGTTGTAATAGTGTATTCCTTCCCTAAATAAAACTGTAAAACCAGGAATTTCAGAACTCTTGTCTAGGGGGAGAAACTTGTTGCATGCAAATACACTTAAAAAAGGTTTTATTTGGACTGACTAACTCAAGCTATTATGTGAAGTGTTAAGACATTTAAAAAAAAAAAAAAACCCTCCATTTTCCCCTTTCTAAAGTTGAAAGAGTACAGATGGTTTAGCCCACCCATTAGGCATCTCTGAGGCCCACACTTACAGAAGAACATATGAGCCATGATACCACCCACCGGGTATCTGGTTTACCTCGTGAAGCTAATCACAGTCCTCCCAAAACCAGCTGTGGGGGTAGGGGAGCAGGAGGAAGAAGGGCAAAGGACCAGAACTGGCACAGCAGGTGGTCGTCAGCGCTCTCCCCTGCAGCTCAGTGTTACAAAGGGACACTTCCCTAAACACCATGACAGGGCAGAGGTACCACAGGGCTACTCGATGTTACAGAGCTTTTATTTATTTTTCAGTCAACTATGTAACAGGTCTTCAAGGATAGTTTTTCAACTAGGCAATGTTATTTGGGAATTCTATAAAATAAGAACAAACTACTCTCCAAGACCCATTCCCAATCCTGTATGACATCCACAAAAATGGACTGGAGCTGAAGAACAGGAAGGAGGCCTGGCCCCGGGCTTTGGGTGAAGCAGCCCTGGCCGCTCCGCTGCTGGACCCCAACCACCACGGCTATGAGTTTCAGGTGCATTGCCTCCCTCACAGAGCTGGATGCTCCCGAGTTGTTCGGACAGTGCACTCATAAGGGGTAAATGTCTCAGTAGGAGATCGGTGACTCCCCAACGCACACATGACTCCATCCCCTGTACAACTGCACCGCCCCCCCCCCCACAGAAAAAATCTGCCAAATTATTTGCTGCTATCATTGAGGGAATCTTTTTCATCCAACGGAAGGTGCTCATCTGCCCACTAGGGTTTTTAATGTTTATTCTAGAATTCACTAGGTGTTTCAGAGAATTAGCAGCTCAGGGCAAAAAAAAAAAAAAAAAACAGTAAAATTTAAAGCAAAAATACCTAACAGATCAGAGAAGGGGAGGAAAGGTGCAGAGGCACTTGTCCCTGCTCCCAAGAGCGTGCGCTGCTTTGATACACTCCGCTGTCACCCACAAAGCCTTCCTGATTGTTCTCAGCATATACAAGTAACAATACTCTTTCTAAAAAAGTTTAAAATCTTGGTTTAGTTTTGCTTAGTTGACTGTTTAGAAGCAGCGGGAAATTATGACTTACGTAAACAAAACACTTTGACATAGAATGGTCAACACAAAGAATAAAGAAAAAAAAAAATTTTTTTTTTTTTTTTTTTTAAAACTGAGTTGGGATGAAACATGGCATCCAGCAAGCAGGCACAAGCAGACAAAAGCCACGTTAATTATGCCTCCGAAGAACTAAGACGTTCCCTACCCAGGGTACTGCTGTAAAATTCCACCAGGGGTAACAATAACTTAGGGAAAACACAATTCCACAGATAGGACAAGCATTAACTTAAAAAATACTTTAAAAAATATTAATGTATACAAATAATAAACATTCATTTTTAAGAGATAACGTCTTTAATGACCAACATCAGATAATTAGAAAGTTTTAGCTAAAGTGGTTTTCCCTTAAAACTGTAAAAAATGTGTTTTAAAAAGTACTAGTCATTTAACTTTCAGCAAACAATGGAGGCAGGGGATTTAGACCTAGAGAACATACAACATGCTGATATTTCTGGAACGCTTGATTACATGCTCCTGTACGCTTTAACGAGCCCTAGAAAACCTCCAGTAGGTGTTACCAGGCGATAATGATTAAACACATGCTCACTGCTCACTCAGGGATGGAAAGCAATGGAAACAACAGCTGAGGAAGCACCACCATGTAAACAGCAGCTACAGTCTAGAACAGTCTAGAAAATACACTGTAGAAAGCAAAACTAATAAAATTGAAATAGTGACATTACAAGCCTCCCGAAATTCTCGTAAATGGAAACATCGTATTAAATCAAACAAAAGGGAGATTTTAAAGAAACACAAAAGCAAGTATTTAGCAATTAAGAAAAATGAAAACAAAATGTCATGCTAATGAAATATGTTTAACCATTTACATAGACTGTAATCATGTGAACCTAGATTGCTGATCGGTATTGTAGTTAAAAGCACCAACCGGCAGTAACCTTGGTAACAGCATGCAGCACGCCTGCCCCTCCCCAAACAAACGAGCCACTCACGTTTCCGTCGCTCCTCTGGCCCCCTTTGTGGGTGATGACCACCACTTCCATCCATTTGCGCAGATGTTGCTGTTAGAAAAATACACTCTTAGACTCTTTTCCTGCTTCACTTCCCAAATGCTGCTCTCAGGTGAAAACGTGTATGTAATCACTCATTTCCATCATAATTATCATGAGAACTGTGTGTTCGTATTATGTAAGCAGCCCAACCATCCAACTAGTGATTGGAGTCATTGGCATTTGCTTATGTTCTATAGAGACAGAGGCTGAACTGACCCTGATAGGATGTAAGACTCCTGGGAACCTGGCCCTTACAATATCAGGGCTCGTCATTTCACTGCTGTACTCGTTTACATCACATCTACTCCTACAGCAACAACGTGGCAGGCACCATGCTGGGTCTCAGGGAGAGAAGTGGACAAACAGCATCATCCCTGTCCTCATGGAGCTTGAGTTGCGCGGGCGACAAAGTAAAACGCAGAAGTAAATGCTGTGAGCAACCACATTTATGGCGAGAGTAACAGGAACCAGGTTGGGATGAGGGCTGAGGGCCCTGCTGGAGACCTGCAGTCAGGCATGCAGAAGCAGAAGGGACGAGTACCCCAGGCAGAGCGAGAAGAGGGACAATGGCCCTAAAGTCAGAAACAGCTTGGTGAATTTCGGAAACATAAAGGTGGCCGCTGTGGCTGAAGAGTAATGGGTACTGGGGGTGTGGTGGGGGCTGAAGAGATCAGCACAGATCCAGCTGGGTCAGAGGCATACAAGATCAGTGCAAAAGGACGGCAATAAGACTCTGCATTTTCATGCAAGAGTGGGAGAAGAGAGATCCCTGAGCTAAGACAAACATAAGCCTGACCTGGGCCTGCTGGAGCCAGACTCCAGCCACCCCGCACCCCGCAGTGTCCAGCAAAGCCAGGCAGACAAGTGCTCAGAGCCTCTAAGGTAAAAGCACTCAAATAACGGGAGCATCATTATTATCCAGCACTGCCCGAACTTGGTCTTTAAGAACACTGATATGCTGCAGGAAGCCAACAAGTGGCTTTGAAAAGGATTCCTGGTAAAACAGGCCTGGGAAACACTTTTCTTTAAGACAGGCCTTCCTGAACCTTTAACGTCCTTAAAGACTTTGTAAAGCTTCACAAGGGGAACACAGTAGGTTGTTTAGCAAACTTACTTTGCCAATAAACTGCTTTTCGTGGAAACCTCCAACTTGCAAGGAAGTGTTCCAAAGAACACATGTTGAGAAACACTTCATATGCATCACTTCAAACACTAAGTACTAGGCTGCTGGTGTTTTATCCCTCCCCCCACAAAAAAAATCCCTGAAGAATATTAATTGCCAGAATATAAATTCAAGAAACCTGTATCAGAATGGCTGTTCACACCAAAGACAAAAATTAGAGTATAACAGCATTTATAGGTGCAGAAAGCAGCCAGCTGCATCACCATACACTCGACTTTTGGAGTCCACAAAGGAAAAAGTAATAATGCAGACTGATACTTAAAATTCACTGTCAGTTCAATGAGGTACGTCACCAAAAGCAACTAACCACATACGAGACTTTGAGAACAAATGTCAAGCAGTTCAAATTTAAAGAAAGGAAACTTCTCAGTTTCTTTTCATTAATGCCCGCTCCATATGGTAAAGTATCTTCATCCCTTAAAACAATGCTGAAGACTTGCATGGTTAACCTCAAAGGCGTATCACCTAAGAAGACCGGAAACTCTCCCAGGTGGAAGTGCAACACGGTAGTGTAATTATCATCACTGGCTGTATACTTGAAAATGGGTAAAACGCAAACTTTTTGTTATATATATTTTACCACAATAAAATTTTTCAGAAAACTTTTTACCACAAAACTCCACCAGGGAGATAAAGGGACAACACATCCTTACCTCCACACCTGGCAGAGCACAGTGGGCACAGGTGAGTCAGGAAGACCCGCCCCACCAAATGCAAAAGCACGGAAGCTCTAAAGTCCAGGGTGGGCCCTGCAGGGTATAGGGGCAGTGGATTACCCACATACACCAACACGCCCTGCTCTCAGAGTATTTTCAACCATTCAGAAGGCAGCTATCATGCCAGAGAAGGAAAAAAAAACCTCCCTGAACAAACGACCCACACAAAACCCACATTCTTTATTTTCAGGGAAAAAAGCCTACTTAGAAACTACGGCCTGCGAAGGCAGTTGTCTTCTTTTTGTCCTGTCCTAAAAAAATCTGTACAACAACATTCACTGAATGAACTCGCAGCTCCTAACAGCTCTGAAGGGTTAGACTGAGGGTCAAAAAAGCTGAGTTGCTTTGGGCAGCGTGCAAGAGCAGCCAGAAATGACAGCTGACAGAGGGAAGAGACAGAAGAGTTTTAAAAAAGGAGACAGGCGTATAAAAGCATTAGGATCTCATATGTGTAAGCACCAACAGTTGTACTATATGATGTAAGAGAATAATATGCACCTGATGTGCTCTGGTTAAGAAGTGGTATCTTTCGTTTATTTTACCAATCTTGTTGCTTGTATGCATGCATACTGATTGGTAGGTGCATATGTGTATCCACAAATATTTGGAAGCTTATAGGGAAATACAGTCCTCCAATTTTGAAAATTCACTTCCATGTCACTTGTTTCCCTATTACACTTTATTATTAGGGCATTGCTTACAATTTTTATGACCAATCAGAATACCAGAAATTGCTAGTTAGGTGTTTTGGTCATTATTTGTCTATAGATATGAAGAAACCAGTAATTGAGGCAAAGAGCTGTGTGGGTTTCATATGCGCACACACACACACATAGATGTATGTATACGTATGAATATGTGTGTACATATGTGCATACACACACACTCCTGTTTATAGCTGGGGTAAAGGTGCACCATAAACAACAAAAAAATACTTCTAGTACATTTTAAGTGTCTGAAGGGCCAAAGGCTATTTAGGAAATATAAGCAGGGAAAATAATATATGTTGGCAGTAATGTACCATAAAATCTTAAATTAGCAAATTACTATTCATGAATGTGTATTTACCGAAGCAAAACCAAATGCAAATAAGAAAGTTAGTGGTTGAAATCCTCCTTCATCTGCTTATACTTCAATTTTAAACATTATCAAACAGATCTTTTATTTGCATATTTATTTCCCTGGTGATTCTAAATACCTAAGGGATTTGTAAAGTTTTCACCCAAGGTTGTATGGAAAGACGTGCACACGTCTGCTTTGTGGAAGGAAGCGCCAATTGGTAAAAACTCGTTGGAGGACAATTTGAAGGATGAAGAAATGCATACACTCCCTTTGATCCAGAAATTCTGCCACTAGACATTTATACTACAGACAATCATGAA
Source organism: Trichechus manatus latirostris (assembly GCF_000243295.1). Classification (NCBI taxonomy): domain Eukaryota; kingdom Metazoa; phylum Chordata; class Mammalia; order Sirenia; family Trichechidae; genus Trichechus; species Trichechus manatus. The sequence continues at coordinate 10,285,783 of NW_004444013.1, forward strand.
TAAGGCTTTTCACTGCACCATTGTCTACTATGGCAAAAAACAGAGAACAATCTACATGTTCATCAGTGGGGAAACGGTTAAATAAATTCTGTAAATTATGGCATATCCACATAATGAAATATTATGTAGCCATAAAACAGAATGAAGAAGCACTTTATGTACCGATATGATCTCCAACATGTGAAGTGAAAAAAGCAAGAACCGTGTGTAAATTATGCTTCCTTTTGTGGGAAAAAAGAATATACGTATGTCCTATTATATACGTAAAACATTTCTAAGAGGAGACACAAGAAACAACACTGCTGTCTCCAGGGGAGAACTGGGTAGCCGGAGGGCAAGGAGGGGAAAGAGACTTTTCACAGTATATGCCTTTTACACCCTTTGAATTTTAAACCATACGACTATTATTTATTCAAAAAATAATTAAAATTAATTTTTTAAAGTTTATTATGGAATATGTTTAAATGCATTTGGCTTACCATCATCTGATCACAAAATTTATCATTAAAGGAATTTGGGAAGAGCCTAGTAACCGAAGTCAGACGATTCACAACATTCAATGTCAAGCTTCGATAATCTCCCAGCATCATCAACAAAGGTCTCATATGTGTATGAATTTGATCTACTTCTATTGTAGCACCTTCTAAAAACTATTAAAAAAGAAAGGTTACAAAGAGAAAAAGATAACAGCAAATACTTTATAATACAATATAGCTCATATTCAATTTTAGCAGCAAGTTTGTTTTCCCTTGGGAAAATGGGATATTAACCACATATAGTCCAGAAATATATGATGAAATAAGGAAGATGTCTCTTCACTGTTTAAAGTTTAAAAGGTTCAGTATGACTGAGAAACAGACAGAGACATTATTACAGACTCATATGTAGTAAACACAGGTATACTTCCAGGCATACAGACCAAGGTAGACGGAAAGAACTCTCAAAGCAGAATCAAACACAGGCACACGCATCCACACCACTCACCTTTCTCATGCAGGCTTCTCCTGCCTCCTGGAGCTCACTATTGGTGGAATTAAGGGCTTTGAAGAGGGCGGCAATGATCTTCTCTCTAGACTGAGGAAGGTAATTGCAGGCAGCAAGTGCATCTTTAGAAAGAAAAATCAATACAGTTTCATTGTTAACCTGAAATATACGTGAATAGTTTTTGTCTCTAAAGGCTCCTACCAACCAACAAAAACGTGAATCACTAAACTTCCTTCCTAGTATCTGGCCTCGAGAAAGAGAAAAGAATCCACAGTCTTCTACCTGCATGTTCAATCTTATCTAAGACAGAAGTTATGGCCTGTCAGAAAGGCTGTGAAAAACCCACTGACAGCCTCAGACTGGAGGAAGAAGGGTTGGAGGGTGAAGAAGGAGTGGAACCCCACTGACAGCCCGCCCCACAGCGTAAGAGCATGGCCAACCTACAGGCATAGGCAGATGAATACCCAGACAGCACAGCCTTAGTGAGACTTGCGCTGTCCGGCTTCTCCCCCTGACCCAAGTCTAATCGGGCAGCCTCCTCCCAACCTGGAGTGCTAAAGGCTTTAAGTCTTTGAAAATGCAAATATTCTTAGGAAAAGGAGTCACACCTTAGCCCTATATGTTAAGAGAAACTTTTAGCAAGAGTAGTGGTGCCCATACTGGAGCGGTGGTGGCACAGTGGTTAAGCGTTTGGCTGCTAACCAAAAGGTCAGCAGTTTGAATCCACCAGCCGTTCCTTGGAAACCCTACGGGGCAGTTCTACTCTGCCCTACAGGGTTGCTATGAGTCGGAATTGACTGGAGGGCAGTGGGTTTTAGCACCCATATTAGCCAACAGGAATGAGACAAAGAGAGGAGGCCCAAGGAGAGAAGTCAGAATGCCCTCCTTGGTGTCGTTTCCCTCACCCCCACTGAAACCTGCCGTGTCTTCAACATCCCATCCCACGATTCTCAAGCGAGGGTATCATGGTCTGCCCCTCAGCTCTCTGACCTCTAATTCAAGGAGAATCCCAGCAATGTTTCAGTGAGTGTATTAAAAACAATAAAGCAAGAGACAGTCAACTTACAAAGCTTGTGTTGAATATTCATTTATCCTCCAAAACAAAAAGGAAGTGACCATTTCTCAGGTATGCAGGTCAGTCAGTACCAATCTAGTATATTTTCCTAACCTTGCACAATTCCTGTGCTAAACACTGAAAAGTGATGTTCCTAATTAAAGCCCAGAGACTACAGGATTCCCGAATGCTTTCTGAACCACTGAACAGTCTATAAGGGCTGCAGGCACCTCACTATATAATCCAATTCTGATGAAAATGACAACATACACCTGGTATGACAAGTCTCTTAAACCAGAACATCTGATTCATCAGAGCCCTATTAGCAAAGGGCAATAGTCACTATAGAGTAAAAAAATTATTCAAATCCCACAATATATACAAACAATTGACATCTTAGCAGTTTGATACACATACAAACAATTCTGTGATTCTACCTTAAAAAGACCACAGAGCCACAAAAATTAAAGACAAGAACAAAAACATCCACTGTATCCTTCCATTGTTACATCCTGTAACTTGTTTCAGATTTGTATTAACTTACTTAATGCTGCAATCCGTAAAGGTACAAGAGAGGGAAGGCTTTTATAACAGGGTAGCTTTGTTAACGCTGAATCTTCAGCCTCACACAAATTCAACAGCTGCAAAGTAAAGACAAAACCAATCCATTTAGTCCACTCATTACTCTGAAGACAGAATAACCACCTTACAAATGACAGAACATGGCAGTCTTCTACCCACACCTCAACACAACTAACAATTTTCCATTAGAAAAGGCAATGGGGAATCAAGTATTTTTCAAACTAACGACAAATTAAACTCAAACCCTAAAGAATATAAGCAGCAAAACATGACCGAGCGTCCTTCTTCTAAGGCACACACTGGTCATTAGTGAGATGAACTTGCAGACGCGTTCTCATCCACTCTGACACCATGTTCTTCCTGTAAGCAGAGTCCCTTTTCCTAACTGTAAATCCCATGATGCAGGCCCATCTTCTCCTTGTGCAGAGCTGCTTCCCTGATGCCAGTGCTGGAGAAATGTATGTGCTAGGATTCATATATCTTAGCAGTAATGCATTATTTTTTCAAGTGCAAAAAAGCACAGTAGGATGAGGTTGAAAGTCATTGGAACACTACAACTCAGAGACTCTGGGGGGCTACACTTCCAGACACTTTACAGCATATATTTAGATAGCTAATATCTAAAATATCATACATGGTGCTGGTCTACTACTTATTATTCCCTTCTCTTCATTTATATTCTGGGAAAATGGGGTAGACCTCTACCATTTTTTTTTTCCTTTAAAGATTCCTGGATTTCATTCAACACAACCAGGTTCTGGTCTGGAGTTTAGTGAGGAACTTTCCATGTAGGTTATAACACATCTGTCTATGGCACAGCCAAAGGGAAGCTGTCCTCCCAACCCTAATGGCTCTCCTGGACCCATCATCAAATATCAAGAGTGATAACTCTTCTGCAAGGCAACAAGACTCCACATGCCCAAGCAAAAACATGGGACCTAAAAAATCAAGAGATGAATTTTTCATAATTGGAAATTCAGACTTGGTGCAGACCATGAAGGATTTGTTTCCTTGTGAGTTCTGCCTCAGTTTACTTCAAAAATGCCTCCAGAAAAGATTTACTCTGGTAAAAACTTCAAATTGAGACCGATGACCAGTCCATTTTGCATTCTAAGAACTAAGGCTTACAACTTCACCGTATCTATGGTTTAATTTTTGTTTGTCACTGTCTACTATCACCCCCCAGTGGAATCCACTAATGCCATGTTTATGGTGACAAGTATTTATGAAATATCACCTGCTACTGCCCATATCTTGGGTCAAGTCTGCTGAACAAAATTAGAACCTAGCAGGACGGTACAGTCATGAGGAACCACATTCTAAAGTGACAGTCTTGGTTCAAATCTAAGCTCTACAGCTCACCTGCTCTGTGGTGTTAGGTAAGTAACAAACCCTAAGCCTCAGTTTCCTCAGCTTCAAAATGAGAATAAACAGTATCGCTACTTCATGGTGCTGTGAGAGCTGAAGAAGGGAATTCATGTGACTTTCTCAACAATGCAAGGCTCACGTAAGTGATGAATAAATTCGATATACTGGCACTTGAGATGTGCCGGCCTTATTCTGGGTGCCAGCTGACACAGGAGTGATTAAAGTAGATAAATACAATTTTAAGGCCCTAAAGAGCAAAGTCCCCTGTAGAGGCCTAACAGAGTTCTAAAGACTCAGAACACACCGTGTTGAGCTTCTCAGTCACCATGCCTTCTTCAAGCCAATGCCAGGATGCACCATACCTGCTCAAAAGGGTGGGCCACGTGATGACTGGTTACCTTTGGTCACTGCCCACACCTTCCCTGAAGGCAGCATGACCAGTCTTCATGTACACAGGCAGATCACCAGACACACATCATCACCATCCACACTACTCTGCACCCCCACCCCCCTACCTCTGTGTAGAACACCTTATGCTCCACCACATTAAGATCCATCGTGAAGAGCCTGGGCTGTAACGTGGTACAGAACGTGTTCCCCTCCATCAGGCCAATCTGTGCATTGGCAGGCTGGTGTCTGAGCAGGTGCTTTTTAGGTGGGACCATGTCCTGGAGGACCTGGAGAAGCAAGGAGGACGCGTCACTCGCAGGCTGCCCCTTGAAAAGCAAATACCTATCATCACAATAGGAGCCCTAGCAGCATAACGGTTAAGCGCTCAGCTGCCAACCAAAAGGTTGGCGGTTCAAACCCACCCAGCAGCTCCACAAGAGAAAGATCTGGTGATCCGCTCTCATAAAGATTACAGCCTAGGAAACCCTATGGGGCAGTTCTATTCTATTCACCATAAAGGAGATGAAGTTACTCCACATGTCCTTGAATTGGCAAGGGAAGATATGGTTCATGGGCCAAAACCGGGTCATGGACAGGCACGTTGGATACGTTTAGCTCCTAAGGCTTCAAAGTAATGTCTCTTAAAACAACAATAACAGAAACTACCAGATTTGCTATAGATTTGCTATACAGACCCAGGAAGCCAGCCTTCTATTCTCTGGACACTAACAATTACTGATACAGCTATAAATATAAGCATGTTGCTATTTGCATATCTCAGGTCAAAAAGAGCACTTACAATAGCACCTTGTGATAGAGACACAAAATCATAAACTGAGTACCATCTACAGCTCTAATTTGAGAAGAACAACGAACTTCAAAAATGTTGTTGGATACAAAGGAGTGTTACTCAGCCATAAAGAGAAATGAAGTTCTGATACATGCTACAACATGGATGAATGGTGAGCACATGATGACGAGTGAAATAAGCCAGACACAAAAGGTCAAATATTGTATAATCCCACTTGCGTGAAATATGTAGGTCAGGCAAATGCATGGAGACCAAAGTTTACTAGCAGTCACCCGGGGGTGGGCCTAGGGAGGGATGGGGAGTGACTGCTTAAGGGGCACTGTTTGGGGTGATGAAAAAGTTTCAGAAATAGATGGTATGGACGACTGCACAACATAGTGAATATAATTAATGTCACTAAATTATACACTTAAAAAAATGGTTAAACTGGTAAATGTTTTGTTATATATATTTTACCACAATAAAATTTAAAAAAAAAGAATTTGTTCGAATTGTCCTGGTTCAGGTGACAGAAATCTCACCTCTTTATGAGGCTCCATTATCACCGTCACACTCTTTCCAGTGACCTGGGCCAACACCTGTAGCGAATGCATCGCCTGTTTTCTCACAGTGGAGTTTGGAGAGGTGACTTCTCGAACCAAATCATGTGTCACATGGTGGAAGGACTTTTCTTGAGCTGACAGGATCTCTTCAGCTCTTTCCTCGTCTTTTAAAGGCGTTGCACACCTCATCAGTAGCTGCTCCAGGGTTGTCTTTGCCATGGCAACAGCACCATTGGAAACCTGTAAGTCAGGAATCCTCAGAATGATAGGTGTTCCACGTGCCCCACCTCACCCGTCTCCTGCACAGTGGTCTGCTAGAAATCTTAGCACCGTGTCCATGACCCTCACGCCAGCAGATTTAACAAGACTGCTTCATAATGCCCACTCGATACTTCAGTAACTACATCACCTTCTTATAGGAAATTCCAACTGGTCATTCAAAAAAGAAAATGTGGGTCTAAACATGATCCTTGGAGTCCCTGGGGGTGCAAATGGTTAATGTGTTCGGCTACTAACTGAAAAGTTGGAGGTTTGAATCCACCCAGAGATGCCTCAAAAGAAAGGGCTGGTGATCTACTTCCAAAAAATCAGCCAGTGAAAACCCTACGAAGTATACCCTTCTCTAACACATATGGGGCTGCCGGGAGTCAGAATCAACATGACAGCAACTGGTCTAAACATGACCCTCACATTTACCAAGCAGACAAGCTGCAATGCCCAACACACTCTATTTGTATGATTTTATCTGCATATACATGCATAAAGATGTAACTGTTACAGTCAGATTTTGCAGCATGCACCCTGTTAACCTTCATGGCCACACTGTGAAGCAGCACCCCTTTTACACAGGTATTGTGGTTAAGGACCCTGGTGCCCGCGATTGTTCTTTATCAGTTACATATGGCAAACGGGTTTAGACATGCAGGGTTTCTGATTTCTTTTATTAAAGATGCAGAAATGAAATCTGAGTAAGTTACTAAGCACCTAGGATAGAGTATCTGCAGAACAACTGTTCTCATACAAACTATCCTCCAGGCAAATTAGCTTCTTCGAAAGAGCATATTTAGGTTTGGGAACATGAAAATAAAGGTCCTTGAATTATCTTAAAGCAAAAACCAGGTTCATAGTAATTCACTTTTAGGAAATTAAAATTAAACCAAGCAGGTGACCCACTAGCAGGAATGAGTTAACCTGAGCATCTCTTTGAATAAACTGGACTTTCCTCATACAATTCCCCAAAGTGCTCAGGGGCGAGGTACTGACACAATGCTATGACGTGACAGCTGCCACACGTCACCTACCTCTCCAGTCAAGTCCATCATGACAAAGAGAAGCGCTTTGAGGAACGTCTGCTGGTTCTGGAGAACCCAAGTGAGCGGCAGCCGCTCCATAAGAAACTTGATGGACACCACACCGCCCAGCTTCGCGTACCAGGCCTGCTCGTAACAACAGGCACACAAGCGCTCCACGATGTAGGAAAAGAGGGGCAGCTGGCACGCCTGGAGGGAAACACACACCAATAAACCACCATGTGTGACTGGAGTTCCTACGATGCCAGTTTACAGAATGACCACCCTCAGGTAGCCAAACTTTAGAAGAGGCTTCCCAGTCCTCCTTACCCTCTCCTTGGAGCCCAGGATGATACTCGCAACGTCAAATATCACAGCCAGGGCCACCTCCCCGATTTTGCAAAGTTCCTTTTCTTCATATGCCATACAAATAGCGATGGCATCAATAAGAACCAAGGGATCCATGCCTTTAGACCCGTTTTCCTCACTGTGAAACATGGCCGTGCTGGGCTGGCTGCCCACCTGATAGCAAGGCAGCAAGAAGGGGCCTGGAAGGAGAAGCAGAGGCAATGAAAGGAAGTAGATTTCATCTACAGTCTTATCCCACAAATCCCAAAACCACCTCATTTTTTCTTTGAGGTTAGGAATTCAATAAAAGTCAGCACCGGTTCTTTAAATCAATCTCTGTTAAACTGCAATTATTTGTTAACTAAGTGATGTGATTTATACTGAGGCTATTTTTTATGAATGTTTCCCATTTCATACTGTATTGTTTTCAGATTTTCTCAACCATAACTCAAAAATATATTAGTTTAACATGAAAACCATGAAAGATATCTTCTTTAAGAATACATCATTCAACAGGCCCAAAGGCATAGCATGGGAATGATGACAGTGATGTTCCAGTCATTCCTGCCTCACAAATAACAATGAAAAGCAACAACATCCAGCAGCTAGTAATTCATGCCTCACAGGGACCCAGCACCAAGTAAGCTATGGAGCAGCTTACAGTGTGGCTAGAAAGACAATGCTAACACAGAGGAAATACTGAGAAACAATCTAGGTGTTAAACCACGCAGTGCTGACTGTTCAGGTCAAGGAGACCAAAAGAGGAAGTTCTCTGCGTTCTGCAGCATTCCAAGAAAGCTGCTTTGAGGACACAAACTAGAGCAGTGCTCCGCAGCGGGGTCTACAGACCAGCGCTTGTCTGCAAACGAGTCATTACCGGTCTGGGAGGAGATACAAAAACGGAGAGTCTGTGTTTAGAAATTTATGTAATAAACGGCAGCGCCATGACATTTTTATTGTCTTTTACAAAAACGTCAGTCCACAATGGATTGGAAATAAAAAACAAACAAATCTGGTCCTGCACCATGGAGTTTGAAAACCCCGGAAGCAGAGGTAAGGAGTCATGCAAGGCAAGGGAACGGCACAGATGACTGTGCCAGGAGTGGAAAAAGACTGCACGGGGAGGCTATGCGGGCCCTGGTGGCGCAGTGGTTAAGCTTTCAGCTGCTAACCAAAAGGCTGGCAGTTCAAATCCACGAGGCGCTCCTTGGAAACCCTATGAGGCAGTTCTACTCTGTCTTACGGGGTCGCTATGAGTCAGCATCAACTTGATGGCAACGGGTTTGGTTTTTTTTGGTTTGGGGAAGCTACGAGGAGCAGGCTGCAGGGTCAGGGGCAGGGGACTGAGCATAGGGAGGAAGATGGAGCTTGGAAAACACACCAGGGAGAGAGCTCAGCAATTAAGACAACCACACAGTTTCTCTGTTTTACATGTGGCAAGTCCAAAAAGTATTTAGTCCCTATTTCTTATGAAAACATGTATTTTACAGACAAGACTTGAAAATAATTTTCAAGTTGATATAGTGTCCACCACCGAAATACCAAGTTATCTTTACTGATGTGTCAAGTGGAAAATTAGAAACTGAAAGCAAAAAATAAAGCTGTCAAATTTGGCTTCTTTGAACACTACCACTTCCTGACCACCCTAAAGAAGTCACATAACCACCTACTCTGTCCAACAGTCCCCGCACTTACCGCACTGCTGGGCCACTGCCACCATGGTGTAGTGACGGATCAAGCTAGCTACAAATGGCAGGGCACTGGGCCGGAGGTCTTTAATGACAGCAGACATGAAGGCCCCGGTCAGAGCCTGCTCAAAGGTCTTACGAGCTGGAGTGTCTTGTGCTTTGTATCGATGGGATATGATGACACTGGGTATGGTCTTTTCTGTAAAGCTGAAAGACAAAATTAAATCCACCATCATAACCTAGAACCACAACTGCTTTTTTCCCCCAACCTGCTCACTTCTCTCTTGTTCAGACACGTCTGAGGCAGTTCATTTCTCCACTTTAATTACAGCAAGACCTGGAATCAAACATGATGTATTTCATTATGGACATTTATACTCAATGGTTCAAGAGGGACCTAATGTATTCTAACTAACATGAGCATAGACAGTAACTCACAGGTAAATTATAAAATGGTGGCATATTTAGTATTTACATAATTATTTTCTATGTTAAGAAAGTTGATGTATGATTTTGATTTTTGTAATTAAAGAAGCCAAACCTAAGAAGTAACTCAAACAAATTATCAAACAGGCATGAAGAAAGCTATTACTTAAAGGTAACTATATGACTATTATACACATGTAAAAAATCATGCCAAGAATACTGACTCAAATGGGACTGTGGATGTAACTGATAAGTATTTACTACCAGCTAGTATAGGAGATTGGAGTCCCTGCTCAGCTGCTAACCGAAAGGTTGGAGGTTCAGGTCCATCCACAGGCACCTCAGAAGAAAGTGATTTACTTCTGAAAAATCAGCCATTAAAAACCCTATGGAGCACAGTTCTACTCTGAAAGACAGCAACTTTTTTTTTTTAAATGTGAGATTAGTTAGAGTCAGGTAAACACCCATTAAGCGCTGAACGTTTGACAAGGAGAAATATTTACCAACGTTTAAAAAAAAAATCATCATTAGCTTCTTCCAACCTTGAACACCTTCAAAAACCAAATCAAACCGGTTACTAATGAGTCTATTCCAACTCATAGCGACCCTACAGGGACAGACAACTGCCCCATAGGGTTTCCAAAATTATAAATCTTTACAGAAGTAGACTGCCACATCTTTCTCCTATGGAGTAGCTGGTAGGTTTGAACCAATGACCTTTTGGTTAGCAGACAAGCACTTAACCAGTGCGCCACCAGGACTCCTTGAACAGCTCTAGGTAACAGAAATTTCTAACAGCAGAAATATGCCCCTCTAATGTCTGCCCACTAACTCTATAGTTCTGCCTCTGGAGTGAACACAGAACATATGGAACATATGGAAGCCCTTCATTTCCACACGCAACATCTTCAAACAGTGTGAAGGGGAGTGGTCCCCCTTCCCACTCACTCCTCAAAGTCTTCTCAGCTATATTCCGGCTTGTGATAATGCTCTTTAAAAAATGCCAGCTGGGTGATAGGGAACCCAAGGTTGAGTTAGTGTTGATGTGTTGTGAGGTTGTTAACCATTGTCATAGGGCGACGTGTACTAACTGTTTAATGAGAAACTATTGTGTTCTGTAAACCTTCATCTAAAGTGAGAATAGGAACACAACTGGAAGAGCGTAGTCAATGTCACTGAACTGTGCATATAGAAATTTTTGAAATGGTGTATCTTTGGCTATGTATATTTTCACCAAAAAAA
>NW_004444013.1:10296606-10321677 GCF_000243295.1 Trichechus manatus latirostris
AAAAAAAAAAGGTCGAGAAGGGAGAGGGTTGACATGTTGTGGGGTTGTTAACCAATGTCATAAAACAGTATGTGTACTACTGTTTCATGAGAAATTATTTGTTCTGTAATCCTTCACCTGAAGTACAATTTTTTTAAAAAAGGCCAGCTGGAGTCTAGGTGCCTAAAAAAGAACACTCAACTCCCTCCACCCCCAACCTGTTCTTCCCAATGTTCCTGACACCTCAGTAAACAGCACCTTATGCAAAAAAAATCCCTGCGGTCTGCCAATGTCAGATTCTATCCTTCCTATAAGCTATATACCAAAACACCAGTTGCCGAGTCAATTCCGATTCATAGTGACCCTATAGGACAGAGTAGAACTGCCCCATAGGGTTTCCAAGGAGCAGTTGGTGGATTCGAACTGCTCACCTTTTTGGTTATCAGCCAAACACTTAACCACTGTGCCACCAGGGCTCCCTAAGACATGTAAGGAAATCTGAAGTCTTCATCATATCCTCATGAGGCACTACTCAGTCTTGCCCCTGCCCACCCTCTCCCTCTTGCCCTCTGCAACCCAGCAACACTGGTCTCCTTGCGGTGCCCATCTGAAGGCCTCTACTCTGGCATTCCCTAAGCCCAAGAGGAGTTTCCTCCCTCTCTTCATTGTGATGGAGTCCCTGGCTGCTGCAAACGGTTAACTCACTTGGCTGCTAACCAAAAGGTTGGAGGTTTGAGCCCATCCAGAGGTGTCTTGGTGATCTCCCAAAAAACTATCCATTGAAAATCCTATGGGGCACACTTCTACTCTGACACACGTGGGGTCACCATTAGTCAATTCTGTCTCAACAGCAACTGGTTTTCACTGTGATCCTGCTCAACGCCACCTACTCAGAGAAGACTTCTCCGACGACCCTATCTTTTTAAATGTCCCTTTCCTGCTCCATCTCCCTACCCTGATATACTATTCTTAATAGTACTTATCACGCTCATTCTTGAGTCACATTGTCACTAGATACGACCCCAAGTTAGCAGTTATTTTCTTTCAGATTGAAGATTTCTTCCACTGGCGGTGGCTTTCACAGTTTCCAATGTAAAGGTACAGGCATACCTTGGAGATATTGTGGGTTCAGTTCCAGACCACCACGATAAAGTGAATACTGCAATAAAGCAAGTCACACGAATTTTTTGGTTCCCTAGTACATATAAAAGTTATGCTTACACTATACTGTGGTCTATTAAGTGTATGTCTTAGTCATCTAGTGCTGCTATAACAGAAATATCACAAGTGGATGGCTTTAACAAACAGAAATTTATTCTCTCACACTTTAGTAGGCTAGAAGTCCAAATTCAGTGTGCCAGCTCCAGGGAAAGGCTTTCTCTCTCTATCAGCTCTGTGGAAAGGTCTTTGTCATCAATCCTCCCCTGGGTCTAGGAGTTTCTCTGCACATGGACCCCAGGTCTCTGCTCAATTCTTTCTTTTATATCTCAAAAGAGATTGACTCAAGATACAACCTAATACTGTAGATTGAGTCCTGCCTAAGTAACATAATTGCCTCTAATCCTGCCTCATTAACATCATGGAGGTTAGGATTTACAACACATAGGATAACCACATCGGATCACAAAATAGAGGACAACACACAATACTGGGGATCATGGCCTAGCCAAGTGGACACATAATTTCATAGGACACAATTCAATCAATAATATTGTGCAATAGCATCTTGTCTAAAAAAACAATATACACACCTTAATTAAAAAATATTTTATTGCTGAAAAATGCCAGCCATCATCTGAACCTTTAGCGAGGAGTAATCTTTTTGCTGGTGGAGGGTCTTGCCTCGATGTTGATGGCTACTGACTGATCAGGGTAGTGGTTGCTGAAGACTGCGGTGGCTGTGGCAATTTCTTAAAAACACAACAGTGAAGTTTGCTGCACTGATCGACTCTTCCTTTCACAAAAGAGTTCTCTGTAGCATACAATGCTATTTGATAGCATTTTACCCACAGCAGAACTTCTTTCAAAATTGGAGTCAATCCTCTCAAACCCTGCAGCTGCTTTATCAACTAAGTTTATGTAATATTCTAAATCTTTTGTTGTCATTTCAACAATGTTCACAGCATCATCCCCAGGAGTAGATTCATCTCAAGAAACCACTTTCTTTGCTCATCCATAAGACCCATTGCTGTAGAGCTGATTCCAACTCATAGTGACCCTATAGGACAGGGCAGAACTGCCCCATAGGGTTTCCAAGGAGCAGCTGGTGGATTCAAACTGCCAACCATTTGGTTAGCAGCCACAGCTCACCAGAGCTCTTGACCACTGTACCACCAGGGCTCCCATCCATAAAACACAACTCCTCATCCGTTCAAGTTGTATCATGAGATTACAGCAACTCAGTCACATCATCTTCAGGCTCCACTTCTAATTCTAGTTCTCTAGCTACTTCCACCACATCTGCAGTTACTTCCACCAATGAAGTCGTGAACCCCTCAAAGTCATCCATTAGGATTGGAATCAACTTCTTTCAAATTCCTGTTAATGTTGATATTTTGACCTCCTCCCATGAATCATGAATATTCTCAATGGCATCCAGAATGGTGAATCCCTTCCAGAGGTTTTCAATTTACTCTGCCCAGATCCACCAAAGGAATTACTATCTACGGCCTTACAAAATGTATTTCTTAAAATAATAAGACTTGAAAGTCAAAATTACTCCTTGATCCACGGGACGCAGGATGGATGTTGTGCTAGCAGGCATGAAAACAACACTGATCTCCTAGCACATCTCCATCAGAGCTCTTGGGTGATTAAGCACATTGCCAATGAGCACTAATATTCTGAAAGGAACCTTTTTTCTGAGAACATCTGAACAGTGAGCTTAAAATATTCAGTAAACCATGTTCTAAACAGATATGCTGTCATCCAGGCTTTGTTGTTCCATTTTTGAGCACAGGCAGAGCTCTAAAGAGCCCTAGGGTTTTCGGAGTGATAAACAAGCAGTGGCTTCAGCTTAAAGTCACCAGCTGCATTAGCCCTTAACAAGAGAGTTAGCCTGTCCTTTGAAGCTTTGAAGCCAGGCATTGACTTCTCCTCTCTAGCTGTGAAAGTCCTAGATGGCATCTTCTTCCAACATAAGGCTGTGTTGTCTACATGGAAAATCTGTCGTTTAGTGTAGCCACCTTCATCAATTATCTTAGCTAGATCTTTTGGATTACTTGCTGCAGCTTCTACATCAGCACTTGCTGCTTCACCTTGCACTTTTATGTTATGAAGATGGCTTCTTAAACCTCATGAACCAACCTCTGCTAGCTTCAAACCTTTCTTCTGCAGCTTCCTCACCTCTCTCAGCCTTCAGAGAATTAAAGAGTTAGGGCCTTGCTCTGGATTAGGCTTTGGCTTAACGGAATGTTGTGGCTGGTCTGATCTTCTATCCAGACCATTAAAACTTTCTCCACATCGGCAATAAGGCTGTTTTGCTTTCTTATCATTTGTGTGTTCATGGGGTAGCACTTTCAAATTTCCTTCAAGAATTTGTCCTTTGCATTCACAACCCGGCTATTTGTGCAAGAGGCCTAGCTTTCAGCCTATCTCAGCTTTTCACATGCCTTCCTCACTAAGTTTCATCATTTCTAACTTTTGATATAAAGTGAGAGACCTGAAACTCTTCCTTTCATTTGAACACTTACAGGCCACTGTAGGGTTATTAACTGGCTTAATTTCAATACTGTCATGTCTCAGGGAATAGGGAGGCCCGAGGAGAGGGAGAGAGACGGGGGAACACCCAGTCGGTGGAGAACTCAGAACACACACAACTTTTATTGACTAAGTTCACTATCTTATATGGGCATGGTTCGGTGGTGTCCCAAAACAATTACAATAGTAACATCACAGATTACTGATCACAGGGTACCATAAAAGAGATAATAATGAAAAAGTTAGAAATTCTGAAGAGAATTACCAAAATGTGATACAGGGACACAAAGTGAGCATATGCTGTTGGAAATATGGCACCGATAGACTTGCTCGACAGGGTTGTCACAACATTCAATTTGTAAGAAAACGCAGTATCTGCAAAGCACAATAAAGCGAGGTATGCCTGTATTTTTTTTTTTCCTGTCATAGTTTAAGATTTTCTTTTTCTGATTTCTAGCCATTTCATTATAAAGTCTAGGTGTACATTTCTTTTTATTTAACCTGCTTCAGACACACTGAACATCTGGAACCTGAGCATTGTTGGTTTTTTAAAATTTTGTACATTATGTCAAGTACCATCTCTGCCTCCTCTCTCCCCTCCTCATGGGACTTCAAGCAATCACAGCTACTTCATTCTATCTGTCATGTCTCTATTGAATTTTCCATCTTTTTCTCTCTCTACATGCATTCTAGATAATTTCTCTTAACTTATTTCATAACTAAAGGTTCTTCTTAGTTTTTTTTAAAAATCTGCTTGAGCAATTTTTATAGGTTCCTATACCCTGCAGGTATTTTCAAGTTTGTCTTCTTTTTTAAAACATTTTAAGCATTTAAACTATCTGAAGTCTGTTGCAAGTGTCTGTGTTCTGTTGATTCTGCTTGCTCTGACTTATGCTGCCTTATTTCCTGTGGACTTGGTTATCTTTGTCTATTCTCTCTCCAATGCCATTTTAACAACTGAGCAGCTATCATATATACTTAGCATTATTTCTGATGCCATGAGGAATGTGAAAAGATAGGGGAAAAATCCCTTCATTGAAACTTACAACTCAGAAAGATGATATACACAGCCTTATGTGAGAAGAGCAAAATACAAACAATATATGATAAATACTTGGAGAAAGAAAGCGCCGCTATAGACTGGAAAAGCAAAAGATTTACTGAACGTCTATTATGTACCAGGTACTATGGATATAATGGTGAGCAAAGGGGAGGAAAAGAGCTAAATCCCTTGATTTTTTGAAGCTTACAATCTAAAGGAGGAGGCAATCAGACACACTATAAAGGCAGATTACAACTGAGAGAAGTTCTAATTCTCAGGCACCTAAGTTCTCCATTCCATTTTCCCTTAAGTTCAAGGAAGCATGACTGGGCAAATCACACATCCTTTGCCCAGTTTGAAGGAAGAAGCTCCTAGCCCTCAGACACTGGGAGGCACTCTCTGTGCCAGCTCCTGATGCATGAATAGCTGAGCGCAGCCAGCGGGAAGAACACCTACTTGGGGTGCGCGAGGAGCTGGTAGAGCGCGTGCTTGTTGTCCTCCAGGCTCATCATGGCCACCAGGAAGCACTTTATCACCTCCCATGCCTGCCGCCGGTAGTAGGGCTCGGTGTTGGCACTTTTCAGGCAATCCAGAGCAGTTTCAATGGCCTACAACAAAGAGTAATAAGTAAACACAAAAATTACAGTTTTGACCAAAATTTCAGGATTCTGAAGTGCTTATGCTGAAAGCATTTGTAGCACCCGCCAAAAAATCCCACTGCACATGCTCTTAGGGAGAGAACTGTGGGCCTGGGCAGCTGGTGAGTCTTCATCAAAGGAAGCATCCAGAGAAGAGACACTTCGGAGGTAGAATCGTCATGAAGGAATTGCAGGGTTCAAATTAAAATGTAAAATGGAGCTTAATCACTTCATGTTTAAGAAGCCAATGAGAGATTACAGAAATTAAGTGAGCTCAGAAGGTCTCTTGTGGAAGAAATATCTTCCCCCTCTGGGAGGAAAAATCAATTTTCCATTTGCCAAATTAAACTAGATACCATGTCATCTACACACTTATCCAGGTCCTGATGAGAAGAACAATGCATTTTCTGCAGACCACAGATTTCTGTGTCTACTTCCAAAATAAAAGATGGTTTTCCTGAGTTTTTACTAAATTTCCTCTTTAAAAGAGAAAAAGATTTACAAAAAATCTACACTGCTACACACACACACGTTTTTATCCTATTCATTTCAATTAGGTTGATGCGGGGGGGAGGGAGAATCACAATAATTACACAAAAAATAATTTGAAGCCTTTAATAGCTAAGATATTAATTAACCTTAAAACCAAAAAACCCCATCGAGTTGATTCTGACTCATAGCAATCCTATAGGACAGAGTAAAACTGTCCCGTAGGGTTTCCAAGGTGCAGCTGGTGGATTCAAACTGCTGACCTTTTGGTTAGCAGCTGAGTGCTTGACCACTGTGCACCAGGGCGCCACATATTAACCTTAATGATAATTATATACATATTAATCAAATAATTAAGTCACACACTATGACCAAGCGGGATTTATTCCAGGAATGCAGGGGTGGTTCAACATTGGAAAATTAATACACCACATGAGTAGAACAAAAGTAAAGAACAACATGATCATCTCTACAGATGCAGAAAAAGCATTTGATAAAACTCAACACCTTTTCTTGATGAAAACCCTAAGAAGACTGGAACAGAAGGGAAGTTCTTCAAGTATGATTCAGGGCATATATGAAAAAACAACAGCCAACATTATACTTAATGGAAAAAGACTGAGAGCTTTTCCCCTAGAAACTGGGAACAAGGCTAGGGTGCCTGTTTTAACCATTTCAATTCAATATTGTATTAGAAGTCCTAGCCAGAGCAATAAGATAAGAAAAAGAAATAAAGGTATCCAGGTTGGAAAAGAAGTAAAATTATCTCTATTCACAGATGACATGATCCCATACAGTCTTCTCTTGGTATCTATAGGGGATTGATTTCAGGACTCCCTGCGGATACAGAAATGCGTGGACGCTCAAGCTCCTCGTACAAAATGGTGTAGTATTTGCATATAACCAATGCACATCCTCCTGTATACTTTAAATCATCTCTAGATTACTTATAATACCTAATACAATGCAAATGCTATGTAAATAGCTGTTAAGGCTTACAGTTAACACTTTCTCAGTCTTTGCAAGCACTTTATCATGAACCAGACAGACCATTTTTGCTGTTGTAGGGGCAGCACTAACGCTTCCAGGAATTTCAGGTTCTTTCTGCTTTATTGTGTGAATGCTTGATTTGTTCTCACCAATCTTACGGCACACTTCACCAAGCAACGTGCCACTTTTCAAAAGATATAAGATTTTTATTTTCTCTCTCTTAGCCTTTAAGGGATTGCTTTGACCCCTTAATTGTTTTTCAGGAGCCAATTTTTCACAGAAACAAAGGGTGCACACAAGAAGCAAACAAACAAGACATGAGGTGAACAATGCTCAAACAAGTGCTGGAGACTCAGACACTGAGGATCTGTGAAATGGCAGGAGGCTACAGCAGGGTATGCCTACACATCACTTCATTCATGTGGATTTAGCATAGTGCTTGAAGGGCAGCAAATTCATCTTTTGCTTTTTGGCTATTATTTTTCCAATTATTTTCAATCCACAGTCAGTTGAATCCACGGATGTGGAACCTGTGGATGCAGAGGGCCGACTATATATAGAAAATGCAAGAAAGCTTCTAGAGCTAATAGAAGAATTTAGCAAAGTTATAGGGTACAAGTCAACAAACAACCAGCTGGGTTTCTATATACCAGCAATGAGAAATCTGAAAGGAAAACTAGGGAAACAATTCCATTTAAAATAGCACCTAAGAGAATAAAACACCTAGGAATAAATTTAACCAGGGATGTGAAAGACTTATACAATGAAATTTATAAAACTTTGCTTAAAGAAGTTAAAGAAGACTTAAATAAATGGAATGATGTTCTGTGTCCATAGAAGATTAATAAGATGTCAATACTACCCAAAGCAATCTATAGATTCAACGCAACCCTGATCAAAATCCCAACAGCCTTCATAACAGAAATGGGAAAACCAATCCTCAACTTTAAATGGAATGGCAAGAGGCCCTGAATAGCTAAAGCAATGTTGAAAGTGAAGAACAAAGGAGGAAGACACACACTTGCTGATTCTAAAACATACTATACAGCTACAGTAATCAAAACAGCCTGGTACAGGTGTAACAATAGACACAAGAGACCAATGAAATAGAATTGAGAGCCTAGAAATAAATCCACACATCCATGGCCAACTGATTTCTGACAAGGGTGCTAAATCCATTCCATGAAGGAAGATGAGTCTCTTCAATAAATGGTGCTGGGAAAACTGGATTCCCACATGTAGAAAAATGAAACAGGATACACGTCTCACACTATACACAAAAACAAATTCAAAATGGATTAAAGTCCTAAACGTGAAAACTAAAATCATAAAATTCTTAGAAGAAAATGCAGGGGCAAGGCTGTACGGCCTAGCTTTTAACAATGGATTATCTAGTATAATAACAAAGGTACAAATAGCAAAAGACAAAATAAATGGGACCTCATAAAAATTAAAAACTTGTTCATCAAAAGACTTTACCAAAACACTGAAAAGACAAGCCACCGACTGGTAAGCCATATATCTGCTGAGAATCTAATAACCAAAACATATATAAAATTTCAACAACTTAACAAAAAGACAAATGAAAAAATAAAAAAAAATGGGCAAAAGACTTGAATAGACATTTCACCAAAGAGGACATTCAAATGGCCACCAAACACGTGCAAAGATGCTCAGCATCATTAGCCATCAGAGATGCAAATCAAAACCACAAAGACATACCATTTCATTCCCACTAGGATGGCTAAGATAAAAACAGAAAATAACAAATGCTGACGAGGATGTGGGGAAATTGAAACCCTTATCCATTGCTGGTAAACTGTTGCCATCAAGTTGATTCCAACTCATAGCAACCCTATAAGATAAGACTAGAACTGCTCCACAGGGTTTTCAAGGCTGCAATCTTTATAGAAGCAGACTGCCAAATCTTTCTCCCACAGAGCGGCTGGTAGGTTTGAGCTGCCAACCTTTCAGTTAGTAGCTGAGCCCTTAACCAGTGCACCACCAGGCCCCTAATCCATTGCTTGTAGGAATGCAAAATGGTTCAGCCGTTGTGGAAAACAGTGTGGCAGTTTCTCAAAAAACTAAAAACAAAGCTACCATATAACCTAGCAATTCCACTCATAGGTATATACCCAAAAGACTTAAAAGCAGAGACAGATGAACGGATTGACAAACTGTGGTACGCACATACAATGGAACACCAAGCAATGACAAAGAATAATGATGAATCTGTGAAACATCTCACAACATGACTGAATCTAGACGGCATTAAGCTGAGTGAAATAAGTCAATTGTAAAAGAACAAACATTGTATGAGACCGCTATTATAAAGTAACACAGAAAAAAAAACAAAAACAAAACTGTTTGATGTTTACCAGGGATGGGAAGGGGAGGGAGGGAAAATTACCAAAGAGATAGTAGACAGGATTTAATATTGGTGAAGGGAAAAGCAATACACGATATGGGAGAAGTCAGCACGACATGATCAAGGCAAGAGAGGACACTGCTACACACAATGGAATACTACGCAATGATAAAGAACAATGATGAATCCACAAAACATCTCATAACATGGATAAACCTGGAGGGCATTATGCTGAGTAAAATTAGTCACAAAAGGGCAATTACTGTACAAGACCACTATTATAAGAACTCAAGAAAAGGTTTAAACACAGGAAAAAGCATTCTTTGACGGTTATGAGGGTGCGGAGGAGGGGGAGGGGAATTCATTAACTACATAATAGACAATGATCAACTTCCATGAAGGGAAGGACAACACACAATACAGGAGAAGTCAGCACAACTGGACCAAAGCAAAAGCTAAGAAGTTTCCTGGACACATCCAAACATCTTGAGGGACAGAGTATCTGGGGCCTGGGGACCATAGTTTTGGGGGACATCTAGGTCAATTGGCATAACAAAGTTTATTAAGAAAATGTTCTGCATCACACTTTGGTGAGTGGCATCTGGGGTCTTAAAAGCTTGCAAACGGCCATCTAAGATAAATCATTAGTTCCAACCCACTTGGAGCAAAGGAGAATGAAGAACACCAAAGACAAGGAAAATATTAGCCCAAGAGACAAAAGGGCCACATAAACCAGAGACTCCATCAGCTTGAGACCAGAAGAACTAGATGGTGCCCAGCTACCACCAATGACCACCCTGACAGGGAACACAACAGAGTCCCTGATGAAGCAGGAGAAAAGTAGGGTGCAGAACTCAAATTCTAGTACAAAGACCAGACCTAATGGTCTGACAAAGACTGGAGGAACCCCTGAAACTATGGCCCCCAGATACACTGTAAATCCAGAACTAAAACCATTCCTGAAGCCCACTCTTCAGACAAAGATTAGACAGGACTATAAAACAAAAAATAATACACATGAGGTGTGTGTGTCTTAGTTCAATCAGATACACGAGACCAAATGGGCAGTTCCTGTCTAGAGGCAGGATGCGAAGGCATGAAAGGACAGGTACTGGTTGAATGGACACAGGGAACCCGGGCTTGAAGGGGGAGTGTGTTGTCACATTGTGGGGATTTCAACTAATGTCATAATACAGTATGTATATAAATTTTTGTATGAGAAATTAACTTGAGCTCTAAGCTTTCACTTATATCACAATTTAAAAAAAATGCAGATGTAACAAGAGAATGAAAGGAAAAATTTAATGAACATAAATTAAAAATTCTTCTTGTGTCTATACTGATTAAAAAAAGAGAGACAGAGGACACTGAGAGGAATGCAGGAATAAAGGACACCTACGGTAACTACTATAGCACAGACAATCCTGCAACAATAGTATTAACAAACAATGACTGATTGATAGAGTTAGATACAGCCAGACAGAGATAGACAGATAGATACAGAGAGACAGAGATATGCCAAGAGGTAAGGGAGAAGGTAAGAGAGCACATCCACCAGCAGATACAGGTTTGGTGATGGAAATTTCTAAATATGTGACTGTTGGTGCTCCTTACATATTAATATAGACAACAGAACACAGTGGTACAATCAGAGATACCTCTTAGACATAACTAAACACCTCATAGGATGAAGTTCCCAGGCTTGAAGGTAAAGGACCATAGACTCGGGATATCTACATCATTTGGTACAACGTAGTTCTTAAAGACAAGGTTTTATATCCTACTTTGGTGAACAGCATCTGGGGTCTTAAAAGCTTGCGAGTGGCCATCTAAGATACAACTATCAGTCTCTTCTAGTCCTGAGCAAGAAAAGTGAAAAAATTAAAGACTCAGAGGAGCAATCAGTCCAAAGTACTAATGGACCACATGAACCACAGCCTACATGACCCCAAGACCAGAAAAACCAGATGGGGAGAAGGGAAAACGAGGAGGTATTGCTTAAGGGGTCCCTGATGCCACTGATTCCGACTCACAGCAACCCTATGGGACAAGGTAGAACTGCCCCATAAGGTTTTCCTGGCTGTAATCTTTACAGAAGTAGACTGCCACATCTTTCTCCCATGGAGCAACTGGTGGGTTCGAACTGCCGATCTTTCAGTTAGCAGCCAAGCACTTAACCACTGCACCACCAGGGCTCGTTCGCTTAAGGGGTATTGAGTTTCTTTTAAGGGTGATGAAAAAATTTAGAAATGGATAGTGGTGATGACTGTAGAACATGTTGAACGTAATTAATATCCTGAATTGTACACATCAAAATGGCTGAAATGGCAAATGTTTTGTTACATATATATTTTACCACAATTTATAAAAAAACAAAACAAAACAATATAACCTATGAGTCAATTACTTGCCAAAAAGAATAAAGGATAATGAAGTTTGCCAACATCAGAATCATTTTAATGGAAATTCATGGGCACTGGCTTGACCACATAATCATGCCATTTACCCTGTCGGCCTCTTAAGTTATGGGGGTGTGTGCCAAGCCAACTCTTGCTGGCAGGCAGGCAGGGTGTGGCCATGCTCAAAAGTAAAACCTTCTCAATCACCGTGTTAAGTCTCTATAAGGGGCCAGGACTGCTATTCCCATCTGTAAACTTGATTTCTTCCATGCTTCAACAGCTTTGGGGCAAAACTACTTCTACAGGGAAATTCCCTGTCCTGCTTGGTCTACGGAGAGGCAGGATGAAAGTTAGATGCCTTACTTTTCTCTAACACCAACCCTGCCACTGACATGGCTAAAGTAAGCAGAATCCTAATGTGACCAAGTTACCTAAAAGGTGGGAAAACATGGGAAAGCGCTAGAGGCTCAAGGATGCTCACTGCAGGGATTTTCAGTGTAAAGACACAGAGGACTTGTGTTGTCTGCATTCTCTTAGGAGAAAAGAAGTGCGTATTTGGGAAAAGTTTTGACAAGGGTTGGGCTCAAAACTGAGATTGTACCCCTGCCAGCAGAGATTTGGAGAACGCAAAGCTGCTCTAGAGGGTGGGCAGCAGGGAGGGCCAGGCATAAGGCACATGCTTCAGGAAGTGGGGGGATAGGCAGACCGAGAGTCGAGGGAAGAGAATGACTCCAGGGTGATGCTTACCCATGATGGGCATTCTCCCTCCCAAATGTTTCTGAAGTCTGGTTATTAAAAAAAAAAAAAGCACACACAATAGAGGGTCTCAGACAGAGCTGGAGAAAAATATAGAACAAAATTCTAACTCACAAAAAAAAAAAAAAAGACCAGATTTACTGGTCTGTCCGAGACTGGAGAAACCCCAAGAGTATGGCCTCCAGACACCCCTATAGCTCAGTAACGAAGTCACTCCTGAGGTTCATCCTTCAGCCAAAGATTAGACGGGCCCATAAAACAAAACGAGACTAATGGGGCACACCAGCCCAGGGGCAAGGACTAGAAGGCAGGAGGGGACAGGAAAGCTGGTAATGGGGAACCCAAGGTCGAGAAGGGGAGAGTACTGACATGTCGTGGGGGTAGCAATCAATGTCACAAAATAATATGTATCTTAATTATTTAATAAGAAACTACTTTGCTCCGTAAACCTTCATCTAAAGTACAATAAAAAAAATTAAAAAGAAGAAAAAAGCACAGAACCCGCTATATAGGTAAACCTTCTGTGTTGTTATTGTTAGGTGCTGTCGAGTCAATTTTGACTCACAGCGACCCCATGTGACAGAGGAGAACTGCCCCACAGGGTTTCCTAGGCTGTAATCTTTACAGGAACAGATTGCCAGGTCTTTCTCCCATGGAGCCATTACGTGGGTTCAGACCACCATCCTTTCAATTAGCAGCTGAGCATTTAACCATTTGCACCACCAGAGCTCCTTAAACTTCTTGTACAGAAAGATAAATACATCAAGTTCTACACTGTGATTCAACAGGACAAATCAGAGTTAGGCTGAGCAAACAGAGGGCTTGGAGTCATCTAAAGCCAGAGAATGCTGGTTTAGGACAAGCTGACCAGACCTCCAAGGCGCTAGGGAATCCCAGTGGGCTTCTAGCTCACTGAAATGCTGAGTAACTCAGATACACTCAAAAGGCCCTATTACCCTTTAGAAAAAGAGCCCTGGTGGTGCAACAGTTAACTGAAAGGTTGGTGGTTCGAATCTACCCAGCAGCTCCATAGGAGAAAGACCTGGTGATTTGCTTCCAAGAGATTACAGCCTAGAGAACCCTATGGGGCAGTTCTACTCTATCACATGGGGTCACTGTGAGTCAAAATTGACTCGACAGGACCTAACAACATCATCCTTAAAAAACCCAACATACAATGGCAAGATAAATGTTCTGTTCTGGAAAGACATGCTAACAAAAAATAAAGCAAACAGAAGACAAATTAGATAAATGGGACCTCATAAAAATTCAATATTTTTGAACATCAAAAGACTTTATCAACAAAGTGAAAAGTCAACCTACAGATTGGAAGAAAATTTTTGGAAGCCATATATTGGTTAAGGGCCTAATATCTAAAATATATATAAAACTTCTACAACTTAATAACAAAAAGACAAAAACTTGATCAAAAAATGGACAAAGGACTCGAATAGACAGTTCACCAAAGAAGATATTCAAATGGCCAACTCAACATCATTAGCCATTAGGAAGATGCAAATTAAAACCACAATGAGGTATCATCTCATCCTATTAGAATGACAATGACCAAAAAAATGGAAAACAGGCGTTGGTGAGGTTGTGGAGAATCTAGAACCCTTATCCACTGCTGGCAGGAATATAAAATGATACAGCCACTGTGGCGAACAGTTTAGCAGTTCCTCAAAAAATTGAACATAAAACTACTATATGACCCAGCAATCCCAATCCTGGGTATATACCCAGAAGATATGAAAGCAGGAACGCAAAGAGAAATCTGTACACCAATGTCCATTGCAGCACTTTTCACAACAGCCAAATGTGGAAACAACCAAAATGTCCATCAACAGATAAATGGATAAACAAAATGTAGTATATACATACAATGAACTAGTTCTTAGTCATACAGAGAAATAAAGTCCCAATGCATGCCACAACATGGATGAACCTTCAAAACATCATGCTGAGCAAAATAAGTCAGTCGCAAAAGGACAAATACTATATGATCTCACTTACATGAAATAAGCAAATATATAGAAACAAAAGATTATTAACAGTTACTAGGGAAGGAAAGAAGGGGTTAAGAGGGAGTTTTTGTTGAGCGGGTGGCATTGGGTTTACGTTAATGATGGGGAAATATTTTAGAGAAGGACAGTCATAACGGTGGCACAACATGAAAAATGTAATCAATGTCACTCAATTGTAAATGTGGAAGTTGCTGTGCTGGTGAATGTTCTGTTTGTTTATTTTAACTACATTTAAAAAAAAAAACTATAACATGATGTGGAAAAATGCTGGTGATATCGTAAGAGGGAAAGTTGAATTTGACAATGTAGACTACAATGAAGTAAAACAAGATGCACGTGAAACAGGACTAGCAGAGGGAGTAAAAAAGGTCAACAACGCGGGGGGCAGTTTCCATTGAGGACAAAGCAAAAGTAGTGGAGCAGAACACTAGCAAGATGCTGGGGACAGTGTTACACAATAAAACGGGAGTTGTAAAGGACGAACAGAAAGAGACAGGAGATGTCAGCAGTGGGATAAGGAGCCAGGCAAGAGAAAGCTCGAGCTATGGACAGAGAATGGGAGAAAAGCAGGTCCTCAGAGTGGTGGGGATGAAAGCCGGGCTGGAACTAAAGTCAGATTCTGAATGACACTCAGAAGCAAAGCCTGCTGGGCATCAAAGCAGACTAGGAGTTCAAAAGCAGGATGGGCTGGGCAACACCTCCTAGTCCCAGCAGGAGAACTGCTCAAGGGGCCAAAGCTCTTGGGGGCAGCACCCCTCCATTGGCCTCCGGGCATTATGAAAGCCCCTCAGCAACCAAGCTGATCCCCAACAAATCCTGTTCTGAGTTAGAAATTCCCAAGAAGATACATGGTCTATTTACATATTACATACATACATACATACACACAGAAACTAACTTCCTTAAGATGAAATGCATAGTATTCCTTAAGAAGCTCCCAAAGACTTCCAAACCTACCTTCTCCATTGGGAGCTGAAGGGATGCTTTACAATCTGAAAATTCCACTGTAATACTGGGTCCTTGGACTTCAGTCACAACATAATGCAGCTTCTGGGATTCCTTCAACATCTTCCTATTACTGCCTCCAAATTTACCAAGTACGCGGTAGGCCACATGAGAAATGCTATCCGCAGGATTGCGCAAAGTGCGCCACAGGGCCTAAAAACCAACATACTTTCATTAAAACTCCTTTTGATTAAGTAATGCATTTACATGGTTCACAAATCAAATTTCAAAAGTCATTAAGACTATACAGCAAAAATGCTTCCTCCCACCTCTGTCCCCCAAACACACACTTCCCGCCTTGGGTGACACCAACGTGATTAGTGTCTTGTGTATCCTTCCAGAAAGATCTTATGTCTTTACAAAAATACCACGTAAATTTTCTTTCATGCTCCAGTAACACAAATGGCAGCATCGTATAAATACAGCTTTGTATATCGCTCCCTCCTCTCCCCTTATGGAATGCTCAGAATTATATTCAAGAGACAACCGTATCTTACAGCTCTACAGCATTTCACTGTACAGACAGAATTTAATGAGTCCCCTATTAATGGACATCTAGATTATTTCCAATCCTTTGCTTTTATAACCAGCAGTACAACGGCCTTATACATCTATCATGTCAAGATGTTGAAGTACAGCTGAACAATGAATTTCTAGAATTGGAAATTGACAGATTTAGAATTGAGAGCTGCTGCCAAATCACCCTCCACAGAGGTTACACACCCACCAGGAATACACCAGAAGGCAATCCAAAACTGAAATCTGGTATCCAGGGAGGTAGTTTTAATGTACATTTCTCCTACTGAGTAAAAATAAACTTATTTTTATATGTTTAATAGTCACTTTATTTTCTTTTTGTAAATAATCTATTCATACCCATTGCCCTTTTTACTATTTGCCCTTTTATTACATTAGGGAAACTAGCCCTTCATTTGTGAGTTGGAGTAAGTTTTCCCCTAGGTGTCTTTGGCTAAGGATACAAAGATTATTACTTAAATTCTAGAAGACAAGTAATGAAGGCCTGGGTACTTTCAGATTTACAGAGCGTGTGTAATGGGTAAGAACACAGGCTCCGGGGTTAGACGT
The DNA here is from genome assembly GCF_000243295.1 of Trichechus manatus latirostris. NCBI lineage: Eukaryota > Metazoa > Chordata > Mammalia > Sirenia > Trichechidae > Trichechus > Trichechus manatus. Next base: position 10,313,082 of record NW_004444013.1, read on the forward strand.
TACTTCGCCGACGCCTCAAACTCCTGAGTGTGGTGGGCTAGGTCATCAGAGCAGTCCTTCCACTAAGAACCAGCAGATCCCAGTTAGGATACTGCTCTATGGCACTGCTAGACTCACGAGAGGCAGGGGAAGTCTCCAGGATACCGCAGAACAGAGCTAGATGCATGGGAGTGGGGCAGGCCCTGTCTGAAGACAGAGCCCATGGAAACCCTCCTGTCCCGACAGTGAATACTGGGCAAGCAGTGAGGTAGACAAGCTGAACCTAGGACTCCTGAGCTGAGTTTAGGCTCTTGAGGGGACAGGAGTGATTTCAAGCCAGGCCCAAGGTCTGTCTTCTAGAACCAGGCCTGGAGCCCCCTCTCCTTACAACCAACAGTGGTGTTCTCCAGGTGGGCTTGTAATCCTCCGAAGGACATGCTGGAAGAGTCGACGTGGAGGCTCTGCCAACCCCTATGCCATCTTCTTTCAGCCAAGACGGAGCCCAAGATCTAAATTTTAGGACTGGCAGGGAAAGCTCTCCCAACTTAAACTCAAATCCAACTTGTAGTCTCTAACTTTCCCAATGACTCCTGTCCTTTAGGAGTTAATGAGCCTCCACTATATAAATCTCATATTCTGATCCCTACTTGGGTTCAAACACCCTAGACTAGAGGAGCAGTAAATTAACAGGCAACCTAAACCCCTAACGATTACCAGCCACCTTACAAATCAGTAACAGCAAAATGTGAATAAGTAACCTAAGAGATTTGACATATGAACTTAAATGAACAGAAAATATGTCTTCAAAACAACCTCTTTTGTTATCTGCTCTTTTTCCCTTGGGATGGAGGGATGCCTATACTTTCCTTTAAGAGTTACATCTCTTTACTATGTAACTGAAGATCATTTGTGGACAAAGAAAGGATCTCAGATGTCTGAGGTCACTTGAAGCCACAGTACATACACAGTGAAACCTGGAACTCAACAGGACTGCCTTGTTTTTCCAGGTCTCACAAATTTTCTGCCTGTGACGGTGCAGGCTCACCACTTTTCTACTGCTCTCTAGTCGTAGAAAATATTTTCGTTTTCCTTCTCTGACAAGTTTCTGCCTTATGCAGGTTCTGGCTTTCACAGGTTTTACTGTAGTAACTGTAACACCTGTCTTCATTAAGTCATGAACTTACTGAGAATCTAACACTTGTGAAGGCCCTCTGAAAAAGAGGGCAATACCGCAAAACAAATACCCACTTGATAACAGTAGAATTTCTTGGCATCTTTTCCCAAGGCAGATGCCTCACAAAGTGAGTTCCAAGTTCCACCACTCTACCCTGCAGAGTCCACCACCGAGTGCAAAGAGCTGACGATGACGGCTCACCACCATGGGGAAAAGAGCCCCAAATCCTCAGTGACACTCGATGCATGAACATCTGACGCCCCTGCTCACTCACCTGCATGAGCTCTGCGCGGACTGGCTGGATGTGGTCATAGAGGAAATCAGGCTGCAGGTTGTCCACACACAACTCCAGAGTCCTCAGGCCCTGGCTAACCAAGGTCTGGGACCCGTTGAGCGCAGACACCAAGGGATCCATCAACATGGGCAGATACGGCAGGAGCGAGCTCAGCCGTACAGGCACCGTGAGACACAGCTCCACAAAGAGGTCCTTCATGTGCTGCTTGTGCAGGCCACTCTGCAACATGTTCAGCCCTGAAACGAGGTTTGAGACCATCAGAGGGGGGAAAGGCACTGCCAGACACACGCCACAGTTAACTGCACAAAGCAGTTGGTCCACCTTCCCTCTGTAAACATCAAGCATGATTCAAGGAAGACGTTTTTTGCCCTTACGATATCCTACGCTAGCTCAAACTATTCTGTAACTGCTTTCATGGTCCTTTTTGTCTATTGTATTCACAGTGACAACAGTAGGCTGCATGCAATTACTACAAATTACAATTAAAATCGTAATATTATACCCTTATAATCAATGATACAAATCATTATTAATCTTGTACTACTAAGCCCAATATAAAGATACAGTCTTCAAGATGATCTGGTCACCTCCAGTATGATGCTTATTGCCTTATGTCTTTTCTCAGGCTTTTAGCAGACCACAGCTAAGATCCATGCTCTAAAGAAAACATTTTTTTAAAGTGTATTTTTGTTTATTATAAAAGGAAAGAAGGCTCCTTCTTATAAAGTCAATGTCCCACCCTTCATAAGGAATAGCAAGTATTTACTGAGACACATTCGACAGGGTACCTTCCTGTAGACAGCTTGCAGACTAGCTAAAGATAAGGGTATGTAACATTGGACCCTAAACCAGGTATGTCTCAGGAAGCACAAGCAGGAAGCTGATGAGAATGCAGAGAAACCAGGAATCATCAGGGAAGGCATCACAGAATAGCAGAACTGGATTTAGAATCGAAAGGACAAGGTGGATGAGAAGAGGGCCAAGGCCTAAGTTCCCAGAAGACAACCAGTTCAAACAAAATGATGTGAGGAGAAATAAGCTTGAGGACAACAGAGAGAGCAGTAGAAGGAAATCAGAGGGATCAGAGCAAACGGCTCTGTTGTGGGGTGGGGGTCGGGGGTACTGGAGATGGGATGATAGACAATGCAGCCTGCTATAGGCCACTGTAAACACCTTCTATGGTGGATTTAGGGTTATTTTACAGTCAAAGAGTTCAAGCAGTTCCCAGTCCCGCCCCCTGGGTGTACTATGTTGTAAATGGCTTCTCTTTAAGGCATTTGCAAAGAAAATATAGAAGATTCAATCCCTTGGCAAAAGTGTAACCCTTATAAAAAAAATCCTTAGGCTAGTGTCTCCAATCAGTTCTCCTCTACAAAAACAGTCAATGGACTCAAGATCCCCTTTAGCTGTTTATCTTGAAAGCATCCCTAATTATAGAATTACAGGACTTTGGCTGTACAAATTAGAGACTAAATAAAAACACAAACTAACTAGAAATCAGCTTTATAACTTGCTTTTTTCCTTCTTGTTCTGATTCTCTTCCAATCTAGGGGTCCCTGATTTTATTAAATCACTAAAATTACTTTCTTTCTAGTTTTGCTTAACAAATGTGACGGTTAACTTTATGTGTCAACTTGGCCAGGCTATGGTTGCTAGCGGTTCTACCAAACACCAGGCTAGTTGCTATTCCATAATGTGATTCAACGCAGTGTACAGTGAAACCTGTAAGAGCCAGAACTCAACAGGACTGCCTTGTTTTTCCAGGTCTCACAAGTTTTCCACCTTTGACAAGGTGCAATCTTATCACTTTTCTCTCTCCCCTTTTAGTGGAAAACATTTAAGCTTTTCTTCTCTGACAGGTTTCCACCTTATACAGGTTCCTGTTTTCACAGGTCTTACTGTACTACAGTCACCTTCCATAATGTAACCTAGTATAATGTAATCAACCAATAAGTTGAAAGGGAATCTCTTAGGGTGTGGTCTTCAGACTAAATATTTTGGCAGAACGTGCACACCTGTGTGCACATGCTCCCCCTCCCGCTCCTCCTCCTTTGACTCTGCACTCTTCCCTGTGCCTGACCTAAAGGGTCTTGGAACGCAAGCTTACAGAAGTCTCCAGCCTGCTGCCTGAACTCCCAGAGGATTCTGGACTTGGCAGTCCCCCACAATTAAGTGAGCCAATCCCTTAAAGTAAATCTCTCTCTCCTTCTCCCTCTCTACAGACAGACAGACAGATATAGACACATACACACGTCTCACTGGTTTTGTTTCTCTAGAGAACCCTAAGACACCAAACGCTACAAAATGCAGCCAAGCTCTCACCTGGGTAATTAAGACCTTCCAATGTCCATTCAACTCTGAATAGGGAAGGAAGAGCCCATCTTTGAACACAGCTCCCAATGATGTTCCACTGCCTTTAAAGACAGAGGAAGCGGCATGCACACATATCCCCTCCCCTCCCCATGACCGTCACCAGGTACAAAGGATGAATCCCAGCAACCGAGGGCAGGCGCTGACCCAGACACACGCACGCACACAACCACAGACATAAGAGACAACCAAAATCACTGCCCCAACCTTGCAGGAGGTTTGGTAGCAGAGGCAAGAATTCCTGATACAGGAGATCGTGGCTTCCTCCACCGATAGAGCGGAACAGCGCCCGAAGCAGCAGGAAGTAGTTGTAGGGCTCCTTGGCGGTCTGTGCAAGCTCCATCGAGCTGTTCACAATCTTGTGCAGGTGAGGCTGCGGCGGGAGACAGGGCAGGTTAGTAGGCCCTAAACAAGGGGGCGACACCATCAAAACTCACGCTCAAAGGCTCACTGTGGCTCTACCGGACCGAAAGCTAATTCTGGTGAATTTATTCTGAGAGAAAAAACAAAGAAAACAAGAACTTTCTTTTATTAGACTCAAATTAATTTCTCTGAAAGTATATGCGATTTATACCAGTTCAGTTGTGGAAGAGGCACTGAATAGGTTCCTATCCCACTATGTAGTTACACGATATTGAAAAGACAACTTTGCAGCAGGAGCCAGAGGTTCTGGCAGCTCAGCAGTTCTTACGTACAGTCACTCCTTCATAGGACAAGAACAACCAAGATCAGTCACCTGTTTCATACATGATCTAACCTGAAAGAACAGATACCTCACTAGCAATTAGATGTAATATGTGAAAGTTTGAACGAGCCCGAAGAGACATTTGAGACTGTAGGGTTTGGGAAGACTTAATTGGTGCAGTAGTCAAGTGCCTGGCTGCTACTCCACGGGAGAAAAATGTGGCAGTCTGCTTCTGTAAAGATTTACAGCCTTGGAAACCCTATGGGGCGTTCCACTCTGTCCTACAGGGTCACTGTAACTTAATTATAGCTGAATCGACTCAACGGCAAGGGGTTTGGTTTTTCTGTGTGTTTATATGGGCATTTAACTAAAAAAATACCCACTTTATTAGCTTATAGTAACTTTAATCAACCATCACAGGCTACGTTAACATAAAATTTTTTCACGTGTATATTTGAAGTGACCTGTAAACTGTTAGTCATTAGTGTACATGGCATAATATATTTATTTTACAGAATAAACTGACTATATATTATTATTCTCTTGGCAAAAAGTTCTATAAAATCTGTTTCTTGACTATTTTTCTTGAACAATATTCTAACATCCTATCAATATCTGTCCTACTAGGTTTTATTCTGTTTCTTGTTCTATACAGTAACGTTGGGGAAAGAGAAAAATTATTTGATGACACAGAATTATGGGGACACAGATTTACAATTAAATATTTTGTATCTTAAAAATATAGAATGCTCTCCTTTTATATGGACACAAAGTAATGCTAAGGTTGTTAAGTGACTATGACACAACTGAAAAAAGCTGAGGAATTGTCACATACAAGCACAAATTACTGGTGCTCTCTATCACCACCTGCATTCACTCCACAAAGACCAGACCATGTGAACGGCCTCAAGGCGTCTCTTTAGGCACACAGGTGATAATATTCAACCTTCTACAGAAATTAAAATATTTTGCCATAAATGGAAGTGAATTTTGATAAGGCTTTTGTTACCTTACGTGCTGCTTTTAGTGGGTGATGTAACCATAGGTAAGTTTAAGTCATTTGCTACAATCAAATGACTAATTCTTATATCATTTGATATCATCAGTTATCTATAAAAATGAGTCACGAGACATGAATCCTCCAGATGATCTTAACAAAAAAACACAAACTGGCTAGAATTCTTAATTTAATGAGGAAAAATAAACAAATAGTCCTGAAATGTGATGTTTAAGCACTGCCACAGAAATATGAACACACAATAAAAAAACGGAGGAAAGTAGATTGCTGATGTAATGAGAACTACTAGCCAGCAAACTGTATGTGAAGACACTTTTTCTTCTTTATTCTTTTGCATTACTTAATAGTTTTGCTTGTTTGTTTGTTTTTTTAATAAGGAGGGTGTGCTCCTACTTTACTTGTGTAATTCAGGAAACTAAATTTTTGAGTTTAAGAAACGAAGATTGGTGGTGGCAAAACTAACTACAAACCAAGTTCCTGACCATAAAAGATTTGAGTTTTTCGTGTTAAATCCTCAGATAAACTGAGCTCTGCTTAGAAACACATGAAGTGTTTTTCACACTAGGTCCTTATTTGTTGCAAATATTTATTAATTCAAAGATTCTTTACAAATATAAAGTTTCTGTTTCTGTTCAAAAGTGAAAACAAAGATTAAACAACAACAAACCCCCCCGGAACAAAAAGTTCCACCCACATGGGGTTGCTATAAGTCGGAACTGGCTTGATGGCACCCAACAACACAACAGGTCTAAATGAGCTTTACCTTCAGCATTTGTTCATTTTCAGCTGCAAAGAGGGAGACGGAGCCAAACACCAACTTAAACAGCTTGAGGTACAGGTTGGAGAGCTCCACATTGGAGCCCATTTCTGGCAGGCGGTCAAGGAGATATTCTACCAGAATTGTAGCAAACAGAGCAGAGGTAGTAGGATTTGCCAAAAAGGAATTGGCAACAATCTGTCAAAACAAGAATGCACATGACAAAAATAATCCCTTCCCCAAAGCAGCTTTAAGACAAAGTAATGAACTTTCCAAAAACACAAAATCAAAGAAATCAAGAAATTAATTATCCACCAAAGAAAAAAAAAAAAAGAAATACATTTACTCAGCACTGAGTTGAGCATTTACTTCAAGTACTTAATCTGTTATTTCATCAAAGTGCCAGTACTTAACACATAATTTCTACTAACCAAAGAGGCCTAAAGCATCTTGATCTTTTGAAATATCTTTTTTTTTTTTAACATTGTGACCTAATGTTCTTTAAATTTTGCTCTATAAGCACATCCCTAGGTGCATTATAAACAATCCTCAAAATAAATGTAATACCAATATACCTACCCCTCACTTATCGACTACCTTGTCATCTAATGTTTCACATTTATGACAAAAGCAATAAATTTACTATCCGACTATCTTGCACATTAATGAGGAGTCCAAGCAAGAGGAGAGGAAGCGAGGCCATGCAGGCCACCAGTGGTTCGTATTACCCGGGCCAGGTGGAGGAGCCTGCAGCCAGCCACAAGGAATCGGGTGGGGGGCTTGGAAGTCTCTTCTTCCAAAGAGGTCTCTCTGCCACCTCCGCAGCCTCCACCAGGCCCAGGTGTTTGGGCCTCACCTGTCTGCAGGCCTGGGAGCTGCCTACCACTGAGGCCCGTCTCTGGGACCGGCGGAGAGGGGTTAGAGAGGCTAGCCTTTGAGGCCTGAAGTGCAGCCAAGAGATGATGGACCCCTGCTGCTCCAGAAGCGGCAGGCAACTCCCTACCACCACCACCTCCAATCTCCGCAGGCTCCATGATGGTGGGGAAGGAGGACCCACTGCACCCAGGGGCAGTGAGTGACAAGAGGAGGGGACACTGGCCCTGACTCTCACATAACGCCAATTTTCACGTAACAACCTGATCTTTTGAACCTCACCACGTCAATAAGTGAGGAGTAGGTGTACTCAACACATAAACAAAGACCTTAATGTTGAAAGAATGTAAGAAAAGAGTATTATACCTGAAGGGCATAATTTTTGGAGATTCTTTCCACCATGTAAGGGACTGTGGTTTGAAAGATTTCTTTAAATGTTAAGGGATTCATCATCGTGAACACACCAGCAAAGTGTTCTAATACCTCCTTCTCTTCTTTCATTCTAACCGTCTGGCAATTTGCAACTCGAATGTAGGTCTGCCCATTTCCTGCTATCTGGACCTAGCATGGTTAAAAAAAAAAAAAAAAAAATCCACGAGTATTTACAGTAAACTTCTCTGAATATATTCCATAACATGATCAGATCAGCTACATACTTAAAAAGGCACTTGAATTAGATAATAAATACCTTCCCCCAAAACCATTTAAACTCTCTAGTCTCTCAGAACTGACTTCATGTCAACAGCTTTTTTCTCAATTTTGGAAAATTTTAAAAACAACTTCTTTATGTTGCTCAGAACAGCAACATTATTAGTTTTAACCCTTACGTTTCTAACTCTTTGTTAATTTTCCCCACAAAACATACAAATTCAAACTCTTACATAAATAAGAATTCTCTCTACAAATGTAACGTTGTATCACAAAAGAAAAGCAAACCTGGGTATACAAATACTGAAGACCATATTTGCAAGATGTAAATAGCAGATCTCTCAAGACCCATCCCATCACTAGCATCTCTAATTCTGAAAGGTATACTCTGTGCTCGATACGGTGGTTTGAGGGCACTTCCTTACCTGATAAATATCTAAAGCCTGCATTGCATATTTCACAAGTTTTATGTAAATCTGAGTCTCTTTGGGCTGCAACTGCTTGTTGGGAATGAACTGAGCTTCTGGAAAAGAGATTGCACATTAAGTTAATGCGAAAACAACTTTATTATCTGTTCTATTAAAAACGTTTGTCTAGGTAATTAGAAAGCAGAATTACCACCAGGTGCTTTACACGACGTTATGCCCCACGTAATTGTCTTGACGCCACAAACCAAGGTTTTCACCAAGCTTCGGCAATCTGTGACTTGGAAAGTCTGCTTATCTTCTTTGTCCTTTTCTCCTTGCTTCTCAAACGGAGGCACTGGTGCAGGGGTCACAGGTGTGGCCGGGGGTGGG
>NW_004444013.1:10321777-10335491 GCF_000243295.1 Trichechus manatus latirostris
GAACTGGGGCTGGGGAGGGGGCGGGGCCTGGTGCAGCAGGGGCAGTGGGCACCCCAGGCAAAGTGGCTTCCACGGCCCCAAGTTCAGACTGAGGCTTGCACTTCTTAAAAATGGCAGAGAGCTGGTAGCGAGCAATGGTGTGGAACTTGAGAACAAACACCTAACATGAAAAGAAAGCAGAGGAGAAGATCATTCCTCTTTGGGAGGCCAGACAACCCTTGGAGGTGACAAAATTAAAATCTGAGACCACCTGCTCAACTGTTCTGCCTGTTCTCCTGATAAGAGAGGGAGGACCAGACATTTCTGAGCATCTCCTTTGTGCCAGGTAGCAGGGAAAATAAACGTGTCCTTTTTTTCCCAAAGTAACCGCAAGTAATACCATCCCCACTCTAAATGTGAAGAACATGGCTCAGCAATGCCGAGTGACTGCCTGAGGAGCAGAAGCAGGATTTGAACCCAGGACTGCAGCACCTACCACCCCACACTCTCCTTCCACAACCACACACCCGCCCGCTGGTGGCCTCGGGAATTAAACCTTATCCCTTACCCAGGCACTAAACCAGGTTCTCTCCAGAAATGTCAGAACTCATTTAGCATTTTGCTCTATGTCTCTAGAAATTAACGCCTCCAATTACTTGCAGGAACTGTGCTAAGAGCTTTCGTGTTGCTTTATTTAACTCTTGCAATCTATGGGGCAGATACTATGATTATCACTAATTAAGCAATGAATAAACTGGCAAAGAGAAATTAACTATCTCACTTAAGGACGCTAGGCTGGTTAGTGGGGAAGTCAGGAAGTCTCACTCCTGGGATCCAGCTTGACAAGAGGGCCTCCCCATAAACTTGCCAGTAAAGTACAACCAATCCTCATTACTTGCAGATACCATGTCTGTGAATTCACCTACTTGCTAAAATTTATTTGTAACCCCAAAATCAATACTTGCAGTGTTTTCAGTCATTCACAGACAAGGGCACGCACAGAGCAGCTGGCGCATGCCCAGCTGGTACGGCATTCACTAACTCAGTGTTGGCGGGGACTTATAGAACGTAACCAGCGTGAATAATGAGAACCAACTGCACTTCTACAGCCTTAGCAGTCTGCAGGACTTGACAGCACTGCATGGAGGCAGCAGCCTGAGGAGCCAGTACCTCGAGCATCCGCATCAGGACGTCCCTCCCGTTGCCGCTCTCCTGCTCGCTCTTGGAGCGGATGCAGTCCACCAGGTTCAGGAGGAGCTTACAGGACATGGTCTGGATGCTGCTGGGCAGGGACTCGTCATCGATGTTCTTGGCAAAGAGCTGGACAGCAAGGGAGAGGTCGCCAAGGGGCAGGTGCTGGCGCACGTGGTGGACCAGGTCAGCCAGTGTGCTGTAGGCAAGGGGCCTGCGGGCAGAGACTCCACTAGTGCTGCGGCTCGCTCCCAGACCCAAGCCGTCTAAACGCTTCCCACATGGCCACATTTACATGCCACCACGCACATCACTATCTGCCCCATGGACACCAACACTGGAGCGGCATGGCCATTAGGGACATGTTGTGAGTGGCCCCAGTTTCCCCACACTGCTTTCACCTAGTTACATGGCTAAGAGGCTCAAGTACTGTCTTATTTTTTTAACTTTTCTCTTCTAAATTAGATTAACTTTATGCACATCACAGCTAAAATTTCTAATAGATACTGAAACATACAGTTAACCTGAGGATAAATAACAACCAGCTTGATCATGCACTGAACGGGTTTTGTTGCTCAAAAATGAATACCATATGCCGACTAATGCTCTGTATATTGTGACCATTCTGTAGAGATGTAAGTTCTTCAACTCACTAAATATGCGGACACCTGCCACATGCCACAAACTGGGACAGACACCAAATATACTAGATTGAACAAAATAGAGCTCTTGTGTTCATGAAGCTTATTTACAGGAAGAAAACACACAAGCAGAGTCAGAAATTACATAAGTTGATAAGTGCTGTGGGGGACATGGAAAAAGGCACTGTGAGAAAGGGCAATGGGAGAACTACTCTTAGACAGGGTGCCAAAGAATGCCCCTCTGAGGTGACACTGAAACTGAGATCCTACAGACAAAAAGGGATCATGAGGCAAAGAGCCAGAGAAATCTCTAGATACAGGAAACAAGAAGAACAAAGGCTCTGAAATGGAAGAAGCCTGGAGTGGCCAAGGAGCTGCAGACGCCAGCACACCCAAGGCAGGTCAATGAGGGGAACTGAAGAGGCCAGTATGCCTGAGGCAGGTCAGTATGGGAGCTGGAGAGGGCAGGACGCCTGAGGCAGGTCAGTATGGGAGCTGCAGAGGCCAGGACGCCCAAGGCAGGTCAGTAAGGGGAGCTGCAGAGGCCAGCATGTCTGAGATAGGTCAAGAGCAACACAAGATGTGAGACAAGTGGGCAGGGTCAAATCACACAGGGACCTGTGCTCTGTGGCCAAGAGTCTGGATTTTATCTAAGGGCAACAGGAAGCCAGTGTATGCTTTTCAAGCAGGAGTAACATGATCTAATGTCTAGTTCCAGTCACGTTCAACCTCAAGTTACATACAGATCATCTTACTTAATATTTACAACAAGTATATAGAAAACACAGTGAACAATTTTTATCACATCAAAGTACTCTAGATATTTTTCAAAAGATTTATCAAGCTTCCCTTATTAGAAGCAAAAACTTAACTAATGTTGATTCATTTTACATTTTAAAAAATAAAATGTTCATTTTCTCCTTTAAAAACAGTAAGCATGATCACAACTAGGTTTTATTTTTTAAAAAGTATAAGCAAAGACTAGAAAAAAATGCACCAAAATATTAATCATGTTACTTGATCTCTTTGTGCAAGACTATAAAGTTTTCTTTCCTTGTTTCTTCTTAATAACTTTTCAAATATCTTTTCATAATAAAAAGACATTATATAGAAAACAAAAAAACTAATGTTAGAGGAAGTCTTGCAACTTAAATCAAGACTACAATTCTGACTTTTCCCTTTAAGATAAGGCATAAAAAAAGCAACCTAACACAAAGGCCTTTCCAAAAATTCCTACAATTGTCAATCCAGCGGGTGAGTAAAGGCCCAAGGGTCTACATTTGTTGGAACACTCATAACATAAAGGGCCAGTAACTGCTGCCACTGGCATTTAATCAACCAGATATCATGGGTTTAATCTCGTACCTTAGAGTCTCACGAGCAGTATATCCTGAACCAATTAGTATGGATTCATCAAACAGCTTGTCCATGCAAGGAATGAACTCTAGAATACAAAATATCCATTGCACATATCACCAACAAAACCAATTACACAGTAACTCACTTAACAATGCTTTAACAATGGCCAGTCTGCAGTCGGTTAGGCAATCTAGGTCTAACACGGGGGGAAACACTGCAGAAGCACATATGCTGCTTCAATCTAGCACCTGGGCTTTGCTGGGCCACATAAGCCATCTGCTGTGGAAGACGTGGCCAGGATCATGTTCAGCGTTAAGACAATGAACTAAGAGAAAGTGAGCTTCATGAACCCTGTCAGAGAACCATCCCCCCAATAGCTACTGGAGGCACATTATGACCAATTTCCATTGTCCTTAAAAGCTGCCACCACCCACCCAAACCTTTCTGCAGAAGTGAGGATTATCTCCTAAACCCTTTCTCTACTCCCTGAAGTCATATTTCTTAAAGGAGCACTGGTGGTGCAGTGGTTAAGCACTCGGCTGCCAACCGAAAGGTGCTTTAAATCCACCAGCCACTCCACAGGAAAAAGATGCAGCAGTCTGCTTCTACAAAGATATACAGCCTTGGAAACTTTATGGGGCAGTTCCACTCTGTCTTATAAGGTTGCTAGGGGTTGGAATCAACTCAACGGCAATTTTTTTTTTTTAAGTAGTTAATCATATGGAGAAACAGGGTGTTTCGCCATATAAATTACAAAGGTTTGGTAAATAATTTCAGTGTTCTTATAGGTATGGGCTATGGTTCTCAATTCCCTGGATAGCATTAAGTGGAAGCTCACTGGAACTCCTCTCTCCCTCTAATGCTATAGTTGGAACCATCATCAAACCTCCTCCCTCCCCTGCAAGCCTGAAGACCTAATCAGAGTAGAAACAGCCGGTATCCACTTAGGGACACTTTACATTTCTGGGGATATGCAGACAGACAGAGCAGCAACACGCATTTTCTAGGCCTTTAACTCAAGCCACAAACATCCAAAAGGACATTTAAATTTTGGAACAAGCCTGATGTATGCCCAGCTTCAATAAGTCAAATAAAGCACAGATCTTCACCAGCAAACATCTACTGAGGGTCAAAGTAATAAAAGAAATGTAAATACTGAAGAGACACAATGTACATTTCTGGTTAACTACCAATACAAAGCAGCACACAGAAGAAGCAAAAGAAACAGTTTTCTGAAGTCTGAGGAGGGAACATGCCTAGACTGACTCCAGTGAAATAGCCAGAAGGAAAGACATGGCGAAGGGCTCAGACACCACATGCCGCAGGGCCACAGAAGGGATGAGTACAAAGCGCAAATACAGGAAGAAGTACTGTCTTCCAGATCCCCTTCATGGCCCAGAACCACAATCTCTCAGAAAACGCACAATTTTGTTAAGCAAGCAAGTTTTCAGTTGCTCTCAGAAGTAGTGCAAATGGTTTACCATTTGATAACCATTTCAAATGCCAAAAAAATAAGGCTAAGTGAAAATGTTAGTGGACATATACTTTCAATTATATAAATTTTTTATATTTTAATAACTATGGTTAATATTTAATGTGATTTTTTTAAATGTTTCTTTTCGATCAAAAACATTTTGAGATGTGATGCTGTTATCTAGTTAAGTACTAGGAATTACTCTAGGCTTCAAAATAGTTTTCTATAATATCTTGTTTTTTAAAAAAAAAAAAAGGCCAGCCAACCAGTAAAAGGGTTAACATACAGAAGCCTCTAAAAGCTGAATTCAATTAATGTGATCAAAGAACCTTGGTGGCGCAGTGTTAAGAGTTTGGCTGCTTATCAAAAGGTCAGCAGTTCGAATCGACTAGCCGCTCCCGGAAATCCTATGGGGCAGTTCTACTTTGTCCTACAGGGTTGCTATCAGTTGGAATCAACTTAACAGCAACGGTTTTTGTTTTGTTTTGTTTTGAAATGTGATCAAACCATGGAGAGTAAGTAGCAAGTTGGGAGCCCACCCAATATTTATGGAACAGGTGTTAGCACAGACTGATATCAAACTTCACGGCCTTAAAAGAGAGGGCCAGCCTGTGCAGTGATGGAACAGAGATTATCTGGCAATCATGAAGTATTTTAATCTGCCAGCACTTCAACAAGTAGAAATCTCCTGGTACACAGCTGCCCAAACTCACCTCCAAGATCCTTATTATTTGTATGGCAGCAACAGTGCAAAGTTAATCTGAGAATGACATTTGAGGCTAACTCTTCCACTTCAGTACAAGTATATTTTAAAATACTCCACTGAAAATTCTTCTATTGTGATATGAACACATAGGAAAAACCATAAAAAGCAAAACAACCATATAAATCAGAACAGTGGTCAACCGGAGGTACGTGGCGGCTGCAATCCAGGAAGGAACCACAGGGCTTCTTAAGGGCTGGAAGTTCTATTTCTCAGCCTGGGAGGTGGTTATGCAGGTGTGTGCTCTGTAAGTTTTTGTGAAATTGTATGTTTCTTTTGTCACTTTGCTACATATGTTACGTTTAAAATAAAAGTTTTTAAATTCTCTACATTCCTTTTAGCTACATCTACAGGCGATAATCACTATAAATTTTTAAAAGAGCAAAAATATCTGAGCTTTACTATATTAACTGGTGGCACAATGGTTAAGCACTCAGCTGCTAACTGAAAGGTCGGCAGTTTAAGCCCAGCCAGTGGCTCTACAGGAGAGAGATCACCACCTAGAAAATCCTACAGGGAAGTTCTCCTCTGTTACATGGGGTTACTGAGTTGGAATCGACTCGGTGGCACCCAACAATAACTGCATTAACTCACATGTAAGCACTCAAACTTCACTCCTTGTTTCACGTTTAGAAACCATATAAGGAAGCCCAGTCTCAGTTCTACGTATGCTCTAACTTACCAAGTGGTGGCAAATGAAACATTTAATGATGAAAAATCTCCGAACAACTAGACTATGACGTCAACCTAATGTTTTGGACGTATCAAATGTGGAAACTATTTAAAAGGCACAGATGAACAAAAAGCAAGTATCAGCCCTGTACATAAAAACAGAGCCAATCCATCATTTTCACAGTACAAAAGGGGTTAAAAAAACCCTATTTTCTCCCCAGCTTTGAAAGATTATTGGCTGGGAATAAGTAAGCAAAGGGCTATTTGCAATTTCAAAAGATACGCAGTCAAAAGGCAGAAAATTCCAAAAGATACTCAGAACATAAACTATGCTAAGAAATTAGCCCATCAATTATGAGATTGAGAGAAGATACAAGGAGAACCAGGGAAAGAGAGGCAGAGAGAGAAAAGCAGGCACAAAGAGGTGGTAGGTAGAGAAGCAAAGAAAGTACTTGCGGAGTTAAAACATCTGAGCGAGCTAAAGATTCAGCACCCCAACGGGATGTTGGCTAAGCCCACCCCCATCCCCGAAAATGATGGCAACAGTACTCATAAGCATTCAAAGACAAGACGGACATACGGTTTCTTAGCTCTGTCGTGAGAATGTGTTTTGCAGCAATCAGAAGCTCCTTTCTGAGGTGTGCAGTCTCCGCTGGACAATTTGAAAGTAACTGTAACATTCCTTTTACCATCTGCTGAGAGTACTTAGTCACTAGCTCCTACAAAAATAAGGATTAAAACAATTGTTATATTGGCTGGTGGATGTTAAGAAAGATCTATATTTTATAAGCTTTTTAAAAACTCAACTAAGACTAAATATTGTGCAAAAGACTTTCATAAAGTAACAGGTCTACTAAACAGGTAATATCCAAAAAGATTTCAATAGGTCGTGTGGCCTGTGTATGTGTGTACGTACATTCTCATACCAGAACCACGTAAACTAACCCAAGTAGCAATTACTTTCACATGGTGGGATTATGGATGTCTTCTTTGTACATTTTTGTATTTTCCCAACTTTCAACAGTGAATATCACTTCAGTACTTGGTGTGGGCAGAGGGAGTGTAAACACTAAAAAAAAATTTTTAGATATATATTCTTTACTTATTCATCCTGTTAATGGAAGCAGTGAACGACACCAGAGACACTTACAATCAACTCATAATAAGGTCTAATTATGGGACCAGAAAAGAGATCAATGATTGCCAGGAGCCCTGCTGGCACAATGGTTAAGTACTCAGCTGCTAACTGAAAGTTCAGTGGTTCAAACCCACCAGCAGCTCCACAAAGAAAGATCTTACAATCTGCTTCCGTACAACATTACAGCCTTAGAAATCCCATGGGGCAGTTCTACTCTGTCCTACAGGGTCGCTATGAGTTGGAATACACTTGACGGCAAATAGTTTGGTTTTCTGGTTTGGCAATAAGAAGAGGAGACTGACTACAAATGTACTTTCTAGGGTGATGGAAACGTTCTATAGTTTAATGTGTTGTGGTTACCTGACTGTATACAGTTGTCAATTCACAGAACTGCACTCCTACAAAAGGTGAGTTTTACTGTATGTAAATGTTGTGTCAATAAACCTAATTTAAATCAAAAGCCAATGAACTTACCTGGTAAATTCTGATGATATAAGCTAAAAATGACAATGTTTTAATCTGAGCAGCAATGAAGTCAGCATATAACTCCTTGTTATAAAGCTTATGTTGCCTGAATGAGAATTGAATAAAATTTACAATTATTAGCTCTCAACTCTGCAGGTGAGGTTAATATAAAGTAAAGGCTATATTAACAATTACCAAGCCCAAAAGTGTGATTTCTACACAGACCAGAACAACACAGCAGTAACAGCAAACACATTTACAATATTTACGCAGTTCCAGATGACAAAGAAGGTTTAGAAGTCATAAGCAAAACAGCTCTCCAAACCATTCCACAGCAGTTGCCATGCGAATGCAAGGCAAGACGGACACACTCATCCAGCAAGGGGTTTTAGTGCAGCCACTGGCTCAATCAATGCAAGACCCCATGCTAGGCGTCAGGCGTTGGTGGAGATGATTCCTCCTCAGATGACTTGGAGCCTGAGAGGCTGCAAGTCAGGAGAGTCAGTGATAAAGGCCTTAGGAGGAATGCTCTTAAGTCTGAGAAAAGGCTTCACTGAGAAGTTTTCAAGGGTGAATACGTCAGCCTACTCAAAGATCTGGGGTGATAGGTGAGGGCGAATGAAGGCGGTGAAGAATATTCTAACACTCGTGCCAAAAGCCACAGCAAGAACAAACGCTTAGAAGGCAAGAAAGTCTTGGGTATCCATAGTTTTAAGTAAAAATAATACCTAGTGACATTTCTAAATTTATAAGATACCAAAAACCGAGATGTTATCTCATCTTTTCAGAATAACAAATTAAAACTATAACTATCATCCTTGAAAAACAAAGTCGAAAATGCATATAATTTTACCGAAATTTTATCACGTCTTAAGAAGAACAGCAAGTATATTTTTACTTGGAATTGAAGCACCATGGCAGCCAACTATGTCACTGTCCTAAGAAATCTCACCTGGCTTGTGCAGATACCTGAATTGCAATGGTATTCATGATCAAAGGCACAAATTCAGCAACAACATTGTGGATATTCAGCTTGTAGAGCTAAAAGCAAACATATCAGATTTTCATGCTTTTATACTCTGCTACAGCAAAATAATAGGGCATACCAAAGAAACTACAGAATTCGTTACATTAGTGTGTGTATCGTTGTACACATCTATTTGCCACAGAAAATCAGATGTGAATTATGTCATAAATTATGAAGCTTTATTAAAAACCCAAGAAACTAATAAGCAAGAGACGTACCTGATACATTAAAACAACAATAATCGGCAATTCTGCCAACACTTTCAAGGACAGGGATCCTCTAGGAATGATGGAATGCTGTAAGGCAGAAACAGACACTGGTTATCAACGTGACGCTGAGAACAGCCCAAACCTGTATTCTACTAAGCATCATCCAACTGAAACAAAAAGAAAATATTAGACGTATCTTTGAAACTATCTGTGGAGAAAGATGCAAATGATAGTTTGAAAATGAAGTACACAGAACTATAATGTAAAGGTGTTTCTATTTTTCAATGTAATCACTCAGGAAAATCTGTCCAAATTTAGTGCTTCAAATCACATGAGAAATTTTATAAACTTACATCTATTATTTTACTTACTGAAAAGAACAGTAAAGAGTACAAATTTATGCAGCGTCTTTCTTTAGAAGTTTTACTCAAAATTTAGTTTCTTGTTCATCCCAGCACAAACAGAAATATTCTGCAAAACCATTTCTTTAAAACAAATAGACAATATAATATTTTTAACTCAACAATTACAAAAGTATAGTGTGAGTAAATGCTTAGTATGTGTTTCCTTTGTGGCAGACACTACTAGACAAGCATTACCGTCACAAAATCCCACAAGACAGGCTTTTCCGATATTGAGAGGAAAAGTAAGAGCAGCCTTGATGTGCATGAACTTCCCCACAGTCAGAGAACTCCAGTGGTGGGGGTGGGACACCACTCCAAAGCGCTCTGCCCCTAAAGCCCATGGTCTCTGACACTAAAATACAAATTTAGTGTTTAAAAGGCCTTTACTATGTTTGCGCTCAGCATTGCAGAGGAGCTCTGGTGGTGCAGTGGTTAAAGTGCTCAGCTGCTAACCAAAAGATCTGCAGTTTGAACCCACCAGCGGCTCCACAGGAGAAAGACGTGACAGTCTGCTTCCATAAGGATTACAGCCCTGGAAACCCTATAGGGCAGTTCTACCCTGTCCTATAGGGTCACTATGAGTCGGAATCCACTTGATGGCAATGGGTTTGGTTTGGTTTTGGAGCATTGTGCTCTTTCAAAGAACTATCTATCTAGGGTCAAACTGACAATAGCAACTCGAACGATTAGATGGGAAACTTAGAGGGCGGTGAGTTTATGTTAATGAGGGAGGAATAATTCAGAAAAGGAGGGTGAGAATGGCTGTACAACTTGAAGAATGTAATCAATGTCACAGAACTGTACATGTAGAAATTGATGAATTGGTGTTATGTCTTGCTGTGTATTATTTTCAACAGCAAAATAAATCATTCAAGAAAAAAAAAGGACTTCATTAAGGTCAAAAGACTCAAAGCCAAGAATGCAGCAGAGGCCCCTTAGTCTGGTCTGCTGCTTTTTCTGAAAGGTTAGTCTGGATATTTACCGTCATTTATCTTCCTGTCCTTGTGCCAATGGCTGCCTACAGCTTGCTGTCTCCACTTCCAGTCTGCCTAGCAGATTTAGTGATTCTCTTTCATGCACGTTTGCTTATCTTAAATGCCCCCGAGGGTTTAAAAAACTTAGGAGGTCTTAAAAAATCAGCATGGATAAAAACAAAGCAAAGCTACAGAAAACAACACACCGTTCTTGTCTCGCTGTCCTCACGCTCAGGACTGACTTTCACCGCGACTGCGGTTACCATACCAACCATTTCTGGGGGAGGAATTGTGTTCTCCGGGATCACTTGAGGGTTCTCAAAGTAGCGGTTCTACATAAAAAGAATAGACATCATTTTTCCTAAAATCAAATACAACATTCCTTAATAAAACACACCTGAAATTTGGTGAACTAACAGTTCCTTAAATATACGTAACCAGTGCTATAAGAATCTCAAACGTTCTACATGTTTTTGTTGCACCAACTCTATACTTGGGCAAAACCACTCATTTCCTGATGCCCTAAAGTCAAGTACATAGCCTTGCAGATGTCTAAAACCAACACACATTAAATGTCTACTTTTTACTCAGGATCATAAAACAATGACACAATAGAGACAACGTTCTCCACCTCCAACAACAGAAAAAAAACTTGGCCAAAGAATTTCCTACTTTTTTTTTTGGCTAATAAAAAATAAAATGCAAACCTGTATTACATTACCACCTCGGTGAGGCAGGGGAGATCATCCCTCTAGTGGTAAGAAACTAGGAACTAGTCCCTATTAACTTCTCAAACAAATAGAGACCAAACAGGAGAACAGAAGCAAAGTGCAAAAGACATTTTTAAAAGCCAGGACCTGGCTGTCATCCTTCATTCTCAACAGAATTTGAGCTTCACGTTAAACAAGATAGCTTCTTATGAAAAACAGCCTCTAAAGCTTTGAGAAAAATGGCAGGTGAGATGATGTGCTAACTCAGAAAGTAATTTTAAGTTTTATACATTCTTAGCAGATTACAACCCTTAAAATAGAAAAAAAAGTAAATTTTACTGTATGCTGATTTAAAATTTTTGTAAACTTAAAGTTTGTTTGGCACATAAACAGATTTAAACACAATGATTTTTCCTGAGGCATTATTTGTGATAGTAAAAAAATTGAAAACCAGGAAAACCAGCAACAGGGAAATGGGCAAGGTGCATGCGATAGAAAATTATGGGGCCATTAAGAACTATGACTGCCAGAGCAGGAGTCTTGGAAGAGTACGTTCCAAACTGGTAACGGTGACAATTTCTAACAGGTGAGACTGAGACGAGGGCAGAGACCTTCATCTTCTGCTTCACACACTTTTACATTGTTGGCGTGGCTGGCAAAGAGTTCTTGACGACGTAGAAAAAAAACGCAGGATACTGAAAATAGACACTACCTCCCAAAACGCTTCAAGGTTGTAAGTGCAACCATCTTTAAAAGCACCAAGTGAAAAACAAAGAAGGCAAAACCTCTATGTCAATGACTGCTTACAAGGGAGAGATTTATGGAAAATTCATTTCCCATTTTTTTCCCAAAAAATTTCTACAATATTACCTTTAAAAAAAATATATATTACTTTCATATATTAAAAAAAGAATTGTTTAAGCTAAAATATTCAAACCAAAGGAACTCTTGTTTTAAATGGCTAAATTTATCTATCAAACTAGATTTTGGCATCACTAAATATTTCCCAAAGGAGCCCTGGTGTCAGAATGGTTAAGCACTCAGCTGCTAACAGAAAAGTTAGGTGATTCAAACCCAGCAGCCGCTTGCTCCGAGGGAAAAAAGACCTGGCAATCTGCTCCTGTAAAGATTTCAACCTAGGAAACCCCACGGGGCGGTTCTACTCTGTCCTATAGGGTCCCTATAGGTTCGCCATGAGTCAGAATCGACTCACAGCACACAACACTTCCCATTCCAAACTTAGCATCCCCTCCAGACAATTATTCCTTCAACCCAACTGTTTCAAATTCCCTTTGGAATGAGAAAGTAATAAATGGAAGTAATAAATAAATATAACTAATAAATCCAAACTATATAAAAAACATACCACTACTTTTGGAAGCTCTTTGTAAATTTGTTTCACAAAATCCAAAAAATGATGAATCTAAAAAAGAAAGACACTTTCATTATAGAAAAATATTTATATATAGAAAAATGTTTATAATAAATAAACATTTTAATAGTCTTAATATGTAAGAGCTCATAAAACAGGTAAGGAAACGTTAGGCTCAAAATACAAATGGGCAATGGATGTGAACAAACACAAAAAGAAATACAAATGACTGATAAATAGGAAAAAGTTTCTAATTCAGAAAGAGCAAAGGAAAATAAGTGCTACTTTTTGCCGTTCAAAAACAAATCATACACAGTGCTGGAGAGGGTGCCATGAAAAGGAAACTCTCAAACTGCTGAAGGGTCCTGACACTGCTGAAGCCTTTCTGGAAATCAATTTAACCAACTGTATAAAGGGCATCAAAACATTAACACCTTTGACTCAGTAATTCTACTTCCACAAACCTAATCTACTAAATAATCTCAACTGTCAACAAAGATACTCAGTAACCATTGTGAAATAAAAATTCTGAAATAACTTAAACATCCAAAAATAAGGACATCCATTAAAAAAAATATGCATTCATTAAAAATTTACTTTATAAAGAATTTTTTTACCACTGGAAAATGCTGACATATAACGTGAAGAGAAACAATCAGGATATGAAGTGTTCTATATGGAATTATCAAAAGCATGTAGAAAATAAACATACACAGAAGATGGGAAAAGGAAAGGAAGTCACCAAGACATTTTTTTAAGGTGGTAGGAATTCTATTTCATCTTTACCCTCTTATTTCATTTCCAAATAATCTACGACAGGTATTTATTACAGAGAACATATTTTAATCATGGCTAACATTGCATGTTTACTGCTTACTATGTAGATGCCAATCACTGTGCTAAGAGTTTTCACTTTATATTTAATTCTTTAAGTAATCTTTTGAAGATATACTATGACTACCCCGATTTTATGGTTGAGGCTCCAAACAGTGCTTACCCAATGTTAGCTACTGAACTGCAGAGCTGAGATTCAAACGCAGCTCTGATTCCAGAACCCACATCTTAACATAACATAAAATGACTGGAGTCTCCTGACACATCAGACACGTTAATACCCAAAATGGGGGACAACCCAAACAGATTGCCGGTTTGGCTGGTTAACACATTTCAACTACTGAACAAATTAAACAATATATTGATATATACGTTCCAAAAAAAGTCACTGCTGATGTTTGCACAACATGATTAATGTAACTGGTATCACAAAATTCTACACCTGAAGAATGCTGAATTGGTAAACGCTATTACATTTTTACAACAATATGTGTGTGTGTGT
>NW_004444013.1:10335592-10342798 GCF_000243295.1 Trichechus manatus latirostris
CTAAATCCATAAAGAACTTCCCCTAACTTAGGCTACTATTTTCTGGAGTTAAAAGCAGCAAGTCAGTCAACTCTGAAAGAGAGAAAAAACTTACACAGGAAGGGACTTGCTGACACACTTTAAAATGCTATTAGTATAAACAACTTACTTCTTGTGTGATCGGGGGCCTGAATTGTTTATGTAGCTCAATAATTATTCTTAAACAAATAAGAACGTTTTCTTCATTTTCCGTCTAAAAAAAAAAAGCCATTTTAAAAAAGTTAAACTTCTTAGAACTTACTTTAATCTAAAATCAAAGACTATTATTTTCTAAGTGTTTTCCGCATACACACCCTCCCATGAACCCACAGAATACAAATGTCTCAGACAGAAGGCCTTCACGTTTGGTGCACCATCTGAACGGCATCTATCATCAACCTCAACACACTCACAGATGAGTTAAGTGGCACTTGTAGCAAATCACATCACGAACTGAGGTTTTCATGGGCCAACTAACATATTTCATTGCTTGAAAATATTGCCGAAAGAACAAGAAAGAGCCAATATTTACTGGGCACCACCACATCCTGGACACTGTGCTAAGCAAGTACAAATACTCTGTGAATGGGTAGTGTCATCCACATTGTACTTCTGAGGAAGCTAAGCCTCAGAGAAGGTAGGCAACTTGGCTAACATAATATAGCTAAAAGCCAGGATCTGAATCTAACTCCATCCCACAGAAACACAACAGAATTCTGTAACACATCAAGACTAAGGACAGCAAGAAAAGGAAACAATATCTGTAGAGATTAACTTAACATGTACCAAATGGATTCACCCCAAGTATTTGAGAAACTCTGTATAAGCATCTATTACGTGTAAAGTGGGTAGTGGTGGTTCAGTGGCAGAATTCTCTCCTTTCATGCAGGAGACCTGGGTTCAATTCCCAGTTAATGCACTTCATGCACAGCAACCCTCCATCTGTCAGTGGAGGCCTGCGTGCTGCTATTATGCTGAACAGATTTCAGTAGAGATTCCAGACTACGACAAACTAGGAAGAAAGGCCTGGAGATCTACTTCTGGAAATCAGGCTGTGAAAACCCTATGGATCACCACAGTCCAATCCTGTTGTACATGGGGTCACTATGAGTCAGGGGCCAACACAACAGCGGCTAACAACAATACTACGTGTAAAGCACTGTGCTTGGTAACACAAAACAAGCACGATGCCAAAGTACTCTGCATTCTGAGTTTGTCAACCACTGCCCAACTCATCTTCAAAGATTACCACTATGTTTGGTTGATCCTTCAGTGACTTAGAACAACAATCAAGTAAGCATAATCTTCCTTAGTAATTTGGCAAGAGACTTAAGAGAAATGGGGAGAAGGGGACGTTAAGAAATCTTTTACTCATGTGAATCACAACTTTAGTGAAAGGAAAATAGTTGTATAATACTGGCTTTACAAGACAAACATCTGAAGTTTTGAACATGGCTACACAATAAGAGCTCATTCTAAAGGTTACCTCTAAAAAGCGAAACATCACAGACAACACATTTTTTGTGTGAGGACGAAGATGTTCATTTGTTGGTATTCTGTGAATTATTTCAAGTACTAGCTTCCGCAGTTGCTAGGGGGAAAAACAAAAAATGTAAAGATAAAAAAGCCCTCCAAGTTCCACATTAATTCTTTTGCATTTCTACACAGTCTATACCCAGTATTGGTAGCCACAATACTGCAAGATGGATACCATTTTAAAAGCAGTCCTGTAAATTATTTAAACATAATTCAAAGCATGCAACTGCAAATCATTACTTTCAATTATTTCTACACTTGGTTACCAAACCAACCTAGCCCATTTTTTTCCTCTTTCACAACTTAACAGTATTTCCAGGAGAAGGACACTGGGATGCGAATATGGAATGAAATTTAAGATGAAAGAACAAAAAGCAAACTTGCACTTAGTTTGGAATCTCTCTTCATAATCTGTTTCTCTCCCTTAATGCTATCCTCAATTACCTTGGGCGCAAGGACTAATTACATCATGGGCTGTACTAAGCTTTCATGATTCTGTCTATGGAGCCAACAACTAAAAGGAAGGTCAGATATATAAAATCTTGAACTAACAATATAAAACTGTTGTTTACCAATATACTGTTTATTAGTATTATAACAATATTTTTTAAAGTTATTTTTAGAGATACACACTGAAATATTTATGGACAAAAAAGGTATGATGGACTGCTTTAAAATAATCAAGGCAGGGCAAGTGGGTGGGGGTATAAAAAAACAAAACTGGCCACAGATTTTAAGAATTAAAACTAATGTGATCAGTGTTAGGCAATGGGTATGGGAGGTTGGGGTCATTAAACTATCCATCCTTCTGTGTGTGTCTGAATTTGTCTATAATAAACAGCATTCACACATATCATCAGTCAGCATTTATGAATAGTTTAGATTACAAATGAGATGTAATAGATAAAATAAAACCAAGACAGCTGAGGAGGCAATGGTCTTGGGCAAAGTTATTCTGAAGTGACAAAACCTCTTTTATGAAATCTTAAGTGGAACTATGGTTTTTTTGAGTTGTTTTAATCTATGAATGCTTGCAATCGTACCAAATGACTTTTTCTCTCTGAAGATTTCGAACAGATTACCTGGGCTGGTTTCTCCTGAAGAAACTGAACTTCTCCATCTTGAAGAAATGTAAGAAATCGCGGGATGATGTGTTCTAGGAATGTAGAATACTGAGGTGATGATGTTACATTCTAATTATGCAAAAATAAAAGAAAACCCCATTTAAGTTATGTGTATTTTCATTTCAAATTCACGTATTATAACAAATTCAAAGGAATATAAAACATTTTAACAGAGCAACATCATTTTTAATACCTCTAGATGTTTTAGCTTGAGTGATAATGTAGTTTTAATAAACGAGGATGACTGTTGCTTCTGAAATCCAATTTATGAGAGCCAAATGTTAAAATTTACTGTTAAAACTAGAAATGCCAATGCTGTAGAAAGTGATGAACTTGGAGCCTGTTCTAGGCTGTCTCTGCCACTACCTAATGAGCCCTCTGAGTAGTCACTTAGCTTCTAGATCTTAGTTTCTTCAACTGGAAAATAAAGAGCCTGAACATACTGACACTTTTTCCTACCTAAAAATCTAAAATTACAGCACCCACTATTTATCCCAGTACTGATTTTAAAATCAAACAGAAGCACCACACTGTCCCTCCAAAGCAAAGAGCCAAAAAACTAAGTCAAACAGAGTCACACGTCAATCCTGAAACCCTAAGCATCAAATGAAGAGATAAAGAACTCAGCGAAGCACCAAAATGGAGTAAGAAACTGACCGAGAACAGAGAGCGAGGAAAGATACATGCAGAGGTTCCTGATCAGCTAACGCAGCACAGAGGCGCCATCTTGGACTCCTAACAGAAATCAGCAAACAGGGGGTACGAGAAAGCAGCTTCACAGAGTTTCCAGCAGGAGACAGAACAACTGGTAACCAGTGATGTACATTTTCCCACACTCCACCCTTCTTCACCCCCACTTGGCCTCCTCTGCTGCCTGCAGCCACAGTCTCTTGGCTGGGAAGCACCGGCTTCATCCTGGTATGGCTTGGATTCCACCTGCCTGCACTGGCCGGCTCTCTGAGTGCCATTTGTTCTCTGAGTGCCACTTGTTAGCTGCCGGTGTTGCTTTTCTCTGCTTCATTGGATTTCCTCCTTACCTCTCACCACATCCCCCACCTCCTTTCTCTCAAATAACCTGGCTCCGTGTGCCATCTTTGCTTCTTCCTGAAAGGCTGTGGAACACTGCTCGACTGTGAAAATACTTCCTGGCCCGTGCCACCACGTTAGTGGGACCCCCGGGGCTTTTTTAATTTGTTTGTTTGTTCTGATTTGTTCTCTTTTGTTTGTTTTCTTTTTCTTTTCTGGGCTTGGAAGCGCCTTCTAGCTGGGCAGTACCGCATGGCTTGGGAGCTACTCCCTTACTCTGCGCAGAAGCACAGTGACATCTCTGGGGGCATTTCTGTTTTCTTGTTTTTGGTTTTTTTTTGTTTCTTTGTTTCGTTTTATTCTCTTTTTCCCTTTTGTCTTTCTTCATTTTCAGTTTTTTGTCTCTATATACTTACCTTCTCTTCCTGTCTCCTGAATACCTGGCGCTGTGTAATACCTCTACCACTTCTAGCCAGGCTGTATTTCACGGCCTGGAAGCAACTTCCCCAGTCCTAGCAGCTGCACCAGTGGGATCCCTGGGGGCTTTTCTTCCCCCCCCCCCCCAATTTTAATTTATTTATTTTTTCTTTTACCCTTTTTATTTTTTTTTCTTTCCCTTTTTGTTTTCCTCCATTTCTCAGTCGCTCATCTCTCCACTCCAACAGCAAGCTCTCTTAGCACTCTTTTGTGTGTATATGTTTTCGGCTCCTTTTCCTCTCTCCTCTCTCTCATCTTTCCCATACCCATCTTAGCTCCACACATCACAATCTCCCCCCTCCTTACTGCCTACCTACAACGCGTGCTGAACATCACACTCCCAAGCAGCACGGGCACGACCTACTGGAACCTGCCCTGCACTGATTCCTGGTCTGCCCTGTTGGCCCTAGTACATGCCACAAACAACCCATCCCAGCAACTCCCCTTCAGCTGGTCCTGCCCTACTGTACCATACCCGAGTAACTGACCCTACCCATTGGAGAAGGAAGTGAAAACTATGATGCCCACAGACGACCAAACAACAAACACGCACAGCCAGCCTGCTCAGATGTAACCAAATAAAACAAAAAAGCAGGACAAAACAAATAAATCTACAACCAAAAACAAGGAAAATAACCACTGAATGCCCCAAAGACAGCAGACAACATTAAAACATATACAAAAACAGGATGGTTCCAGTAGGCCTCTAAAATAAAACAACAAATGACTTTCCAGTAGAAGAAAAGGCACTAGAACTGATAGGAAATTTAAATCTCTAATATTCAGAATTATCCAAGTGTTGAAGCAAAAAGCAGACAAAAATGAGGAAAAAACAGACAAATTCATGGAAAATACAGACCAAAAAAATGGGAGAATTCAAGAAAATAATACAGGGACAAAATGCTAAAATAAATTCACAACTAGAAATCATACAAAAACAACAATTACAAATCCAAAAGATAAACAAGGTTTCAGAAATGGACAGTGTCACAGAAGGGCTGAGGAGCAGGTCTGAAACGATGGAAGACAGGATCAGCAAAATTGAAAACAAACACTTGGATACAACTCTGTTTGAGGAAAATCAGAAAAAAGAATGAAGAAACCCTAAGAATTATGTGGGATACAGTCTAAAGCAAAAATCTGCGAGTGATCGGAGTTCTAGAACGGGGAGAAAACAGAAAACACAGAGAGAAGCACTGAAGAACTGCTGACAGAAAACTTCCCCAATATCATGAAAGATGAAAAGCTGACCATCCAAGAAGCTCAATGAACCTCATATAGGACAGACTCCAAAAGAAAATCACCAAGGCATATCTTAATCACACTTGCTAAAACCAAAGACAAACAAAAAATCCTGAGTGAAGCTTGAGAAAAACAAAAAGTCACATACAGACGAGAAACAATACGACTAAGCTCAGATTATTCGGGAGAAACCATCCAGGCAAGAAGGCAATGGGCTGACATATATAAAACCTTGAAAGAAAACAATTGCCAGCCAAGAATAATGTATCCTGCAAAATTCTCGTTCAAATATGATGGTGAGATTAGGTCATTTCCAGATAAACAGAAATTAAGGGACTATGTAAAAACCAAACCAAACTTACAAGACTTATTAAAGGGAGTCCTTCAATCTGAGAACAAACAACATCAGACCACAGGCTGAATCTAGGACGCAGGATCGTACCAGCCAGAAACCAACCTAGGAAATGAACTCTTAAGGACTATCCAAAACCAAAAGAATTACAACAGGGAACCAGAGGTAAATCTGTAAATGCCAACAGCATCAGAACAATAAAAGAGGGAATTAACGGTATAGGTACAGAACCTTCTAATGGAGAGGAAGACAAAGTGATACCAAGTAATTAGAGACCAGTTCAAAGCTAGAAAGATAAGGGTAAATTTCAAGGTAACCACAAAGAAAGTTAACAAACCTACTCCTCAAAATAAAGAAGAAAAACAAAGTCTCAGTAAAAACAAAAGAAATGAAAAACAAAAATCCGTAAACAAAAGGAATTCAGCAAGGAGAGTAAGAGGAACAAACAAAACGTCAGCACCACAAAAAAAAGCACTACAAAATGACAGCAATAAACTCACACCTATCAATAATTACACCGAAAGTAAATGGCCTAAATGCACCTATAAAGAGATGGGAGAGTGACAGAATGGATAAAAAAAACAGGATCCATCAATATGCTGTCTACAAGAGACACACACAATAGCAAAAACATGGAAACAACCTAGATGCCCATCAACAGAGGAATGGATAAACTATGGCACATACACACAATGGAGTATTTACGCAACGATAAAGAACAATGATGCACCTGTGAAGCATCTCATAACATGGATCAAACTGAAGGACATTATGCTGAATGAAATAAGTCAGTCACAAAAGGACAAATATAGTATGAAACCTCTACTGTAAAAACTCATGTAAAAGTTTGCAAACACACAACTGGAAGAGCACAGTCAATGTCACTGAACTGTGCATGTAGAAATTTTTGAAATAAGTGTATCTTTGGCTATGTATATTTTCACCAAAAAAAGTCGAGAAGGGAGAGGGTTGACATGCCGTAGGGTTGTTAACCAAGGTCATAAAACAATATGTGTACTACTGTTTAATGATAAACTATTTATTCTGTAAACCTTCACCTGAAGTACAATAAAAAAAAAAAAAAGTTTGCACACAAAAAGAAACAATCTTTTTGGTTACCAGGGATGGGGGCGGGGGGACTAAATAGACAACAGATAGGTGGTAACTTTGGTGAAGGGTAAGACAGTACACAATACCGGGGAAGCGAGCACAACTCGTACAAGGAAAGGTCACGGAAGCTCCACAGACACTTCCAAACTCCCTGAGGGACTGAATCACTGGTCTCCGGGAACATCTAGCTCAATCAGCGTAACACAGTTTATAAAGACAGTGTTCTAAATTCTACCTTGGTGAGTAGCGTCTGGGGTCTTAAAAGCCTGTGAGCAGCCATCTAAGATACTCCACTGGTCTCACCCCTTTGGGAGCAAGGGA
>NW_004444013.1:10343643-10356841 GCF_000243295.1 Trichechus manatus latirostris
AAACTATTTGTTCTGTAAACCTTCATCTAAAGTACAATAAAAAAAAAATTTTTTTAAATAAAATAAAAAGAGAATAGGAGATGAAACTATTTAGTAGATAGTTTAGTAAAAAGGGAGCCCTGATGGTGCAGTGGTTAAGAGCTTGGCTAACCAAAGTCACCAGTTCAAATCCACCAGCCAGCCGCTCCTTGGATACCCTATGGGGCAGCTCTACCCTGACCTATAGGGTCGCTATGAGTCAGGATCGACTCAAGGGCAGCAGGATAGTAAAAAGACTCTTAGCATAATATCTGGATCCCACTTAGAAAGTGTAAACCTTGGACAGTTGCTTAACCTCTCTGTGCCTCAGTGTCCCCATCAGTTAAATGAGGATGGTATTTCCTACCTACCTCACGGGACTACTGTGAAGATTACATGAGTGAAAACATGCAAAGCTTACAACACTGTCTACGGTAAATGCTCAATAAGTATTATCTGTTATTATTTACAGAGCACTGGTGTGCCAAACACTTTTCTTCTTTCTTACACAGTCGTGACCACAACCCCAAAGATATGTATTGTTTACATTTCACAAAAAAGAAAGAGGCTCGGAGAGGTGCAACAACTTGCCAAATGCCACAGTCAATATGTTCTGGAAGTGGGATTCAAATCCAGCACCCAGGTCTTTTGCCTTGCTTATTCATTCAACCAATGTTTATTGAGTGCCTATCACGTGCTCAGTGGGGATAAGATGATGAGTAGATACAGTTCATGCTCTCAGAGGCGGGAGAGGTGGTAGCATGGTGATAAAGACAGTTATCACACACACACAAAAAAAAAATGACTTATGATAAAGAGAAGTACTGGCAACTAAAGGAACATATAACAAGGAGACATAATTTACTGGCAAGAACCACTTCACTTCTTGAAGAAGTGATGCTTATGCTAAACCCTGAGAGGCAAGGAGGTGTCATTCACATGAACAGGTGAGAAAACAGATGGTTCTAAGAAAAATATATGCAAAGGCAAAAAATGAGAACGCATGAGCTGTAAAAGGTACTTAAAAAAAAGTTTAGTTTGGAGGGGAATTGGAGGACAAGGGAAAGGAGTTAAAGGTTCATTATCATGAGTGACAGGCTTGTGAGTCAAGGCATCTAGGCAACTCCGTGTACAATTCTAGGGGCTCCGTCTCATACAATACCACAAGGGGGTGATCTCAGGAGTTGTGTGACTCCTTATTAGTCTGTTCTCAAGTAGCTAGTGGATTCCTTGGGGGGAAGAACTGTGTTTCAGTTATCTTTCATCTCCAATGCTTAAGAATTTTTAATGAAACACCTACACTCAAGGACCCAAGGAAAAGAGAATGGCAGCTTTGGGACTAAAAGATGAACAAAGATACTAGAGGTCAGGCAATGTTTAAGGATTTGGGGTTAAAGTCCAGCCAGAGTGCAAAGACCTCTGAAACACCTTGATTAACACCCTAGACATCCAGCCAACGATGGAGCATGCTGTAGAGTAAAGTCTAGTCTAGGCCCGCCCCAACAAAGCCTAAAATCTACCTCTGATGAGCTCTAAAGGGAGACAGAATTTGGAGGTAGAATCCCACCAAGTTAAAGGAACTTGGGAAACACTCTGGATTTTCCACAAATGCTCCCTAACAAAGCATAAAACCAAGCCTGCACAAAGTTCAATGAGATCAGAGAGTAACCGGACTGCTTAGTACAACAACAAAAAAAATTAGCACTCTTCAGAGGAATAACAGAATAGAGACTACTGATAACACTTCACCCACAATGTCCAGTATACAATGCAAACGAACAGGAAAATGGGGCCCACAAGCAACAGAAATTAACTATCAGATAGCCCAAATGTTGGATTTAACAAAGACTTTAAAGCAGCCATTAACAAACGTTCAAAGAATAAAAGGAAAATATGGTCTTAATTAATGAACAGATAGGGAATCTCTGCAGAGCACCAAAATCCATTAAAAAGGCCAAAATGGACATTCTAGAATTTAAAGCACAATAACTGAAATTAAAAAATCAGAGGATATAAAAGCACTGAAAAGAGAGATAAACAGCTCCATAATAATAGTAGGAGACTTCAACACAGCACTTTCAGTGACGGACAGAACATCCAGAAAGAAGCTCAATAAAGACACGGAAGATCTAAATGCCACAATCAACCAACTTGATCTCATAGACATATACTGAACACTCCACCCAACAGCAGCCAAGTGTACTTTCTTTTCTAACACACATGGAACTTTCCCCAGAATAGACCACGTATTAGGCCATAAAGCAAGCCTTAACAAAATCCAAAGCATCAAAATATTACAAAGCATCTTTTCTGACCAGAAAACCATAAGAGTAGAAATCAATAACAGAAAAAGCAAGGAAAAAAAATCAAACACATGGAAACTGAACAACACCTTGCTCAAAAACTACTGGATTACAGAAGAAATTAAGGGTGTAATAAAGAAATTCATAGAATCAAACAAAAATGAAAACACATCCTTCCAGAACCTTTAGGACACAGCAAAAGCAGTGCTCAGAGATCAGTTTATAAATGCACATATCCAAAAAGAAGGAAGGGCCAAAAACCAAAACATTAACCCTACAACTCAAACAAGCAGGAAGAGAACAGCAAAAGAAGCCCTCGGGCACCAGAAGAAAGGAAATAATAAGAATTAGAGCAGAATTAAATGAAATAGAGAAGAGAAAAACAATTGAAAGAGTTAACAAGACCAAAAGCTGGTTTTGTGAAAAGACCAACAAAATTGATAAACCATTGGCCAAACTGACAAAAGAAAAACAGAAGAGGAAGCAGATAACCCGTGTAAGAGATGAGATGGGTGATATCACAACAGACCCAACTGAAATTAAAAGAATCATAACAGAATACTATGGAAAACTGTACTCTAACAAATTTGAAAACCTAGAGAAAACAGACAAATTTCTAGGAACACACTACCTACCTAAACTAACACAAACAGAGGTAGAACAGCTAAATAAACCCATAACAAAAGAAGAGACTGAAAAGGTAATTGAATATAATAAATACTTATGCACCCAACAACAAGGCTCCAAAATACATAAACTCTAACAGCATTGAAAAGAGAAACAGCTCGTGTTGAGATGGCTAAAAGACACATGAGGAAATGCTCATGATCATTAGCCATTAGAGAAATGCAAATCAAAACTACAATGAGATACCATCTCACCCCAAGAAGGCTAGCATTAATCCAAAAAACACAAAATAATCAATGTTGGAGAGGTTGTGGAAAGACTGGAACACTTATACTCTGTTGGTGGGAATGTAAAATGGTACAACCACTTTGGAAATCGATTTGGTGCTTCCTTAAAAAGCTAGAAATAGAAGTACCATACGATCCAGCAATCCCACTCCTTGGAATATATCCTAGAGAAATGAGAGTCTCACACAAATAGATATATGCACACCCATATTCACTGCAGCACTGGTTTCGGGGAAATCTAGGTCAACTGGCTTAACGAAGTTTAAGAAAATGTTCTGCATCCTACTTTGGTGAGTGGCGGCTGGGGTCTTAAAAGCTAGTAAGCGACCATCTAAGATGCATCAATTGGTCCCAACCACCTGGAGTAAAGGAGGATGAAAAACACCAAAGACACAAGGAAAGTATTAGCCCAAAAGACAGAAAGGGCCACATAAACCAGAGACTCCATGAGCCTGAGACCAGAAGAACCAGATGGTGCCTGGCTACCACCAATGACCGCCTGGACAGGGAACACAACAGACAGTACCTGATGGAGCAGGAGAAAATTGGGGTGCAGAAGTCAAATTGTGGTGATAAGACCAGACTTAATGGTTTGACTGAGACTGGAGGGACCCCGGAAGACACGGCCCCTGGACTTTCTGTTAGCCCAAAACTGAAACCATTCCCAAGGCCAACTCTTCAGACAAAGATTCGACTGGACTATGGGACATAAAATGATACTCGCAGAGTGTGCTTCATAGCTCAAGTAGATACACGAGACTAAATGGGCAGCTCCTGTCCAGGGGTGAGATGAGAAGGCAGAGAGGGTCATGTGCTGGTTGACTGGACAAGGAAAATCCACGGTGGAAAGGAGGAGTGTGCTGTCACAGCACAGGGAGAGCAACTAGGGTCATCTAACAATGTATGTATAAATTTTTGTATGAGAGACTAACTTGAATTGTAAACTTTCACTTAAAGCACAATTAAAAAAAAAAAAATCAGAGGATATACTTAACAGCAGATAGAGAGTAACAGAAAGATAGTCAATGAACCTGAAGAGACAAATCAATAGAAACTACTCAATCTAAAGATAAAAAGGATTGAAGAAAAATGGACAGAGACAAAATAAAATTGTAGAATGTGAGGCCCAGAAGAAATAAGCTGCTTAATCAAGGTCATCTAAGTTATACGTAGTAGAGCCACAACAGGGGTCCAGTTCCCATTCCATAGTAACATGCCATCTATTATCTGAACATAACAAATTCAAAACACAAGTGTGAGTGCATCCTGAAATTATATGCCTAAAAGAGAAACTATATTTTAAAAATGTTAAACAACCAAAACAAAACCAACACTCCTCAACATAATTTGAGGTTCACTACCACTAAATGTGAAGAACTTAGACAATACTATGTATAAAATTTCCAAATTTCAATTTTGAAATGCAGTAAATTATATTAAGAAAGACAATGAATTATGAGTTACCAATAAAAAGACTGACAGAGCAGCAGCAGGAAAGCACATATGAATAATGTATTTACCTCAAAATGAAGAGTACAAAATATAAAGCTCGTACCTCAAAATTTTCACTAACTTCTTGCATCATTTTTAGCTTTGTTTCATCAGCTGTAAATGATAAAACATACCATCAGGTAATTGAAATTATGTTAAGAATGTTCCTGAAATTACCAACTTTAATAATTTAAAATGAAGCAATCAGATCTTATCAGTTTGACTGTCATCGTCCAACAGAAGGCACATAACTAGTTCCCTACAACCAGTCACACACATTCACGCTCCCAGATACACGTGTTCATGCACAGACAGGCACACAGATTCACATGTACATACACACATGTGCCTCTTTGGGGCTCCAGCCAGTAATACTCATCACTTTGCTTCAACACACAACAGAGAAAGGAAAATCGGGGTAAAATTTAATGTTACTATTTATCTCAATATACACATCATTTGAACTGAGATAAATTAGTCACACTAATGCACTTACTTAATAACAAAAAAAAAAAGATCCACTCACGTGTATTCACATCAGTGAGAGCTGCCACAAACTGCAGGTATTTTTTCATCAGAGTGGTTTGGTCAACCACCGTGGCCCCTTGTGTTGCAACAAACGCCATTCTTCTTGTGAGTTAGTTTGTTTCTTAAGAAAATGGTATCAGGCCATGAGTTTACCCAGCCTATGAGAAGAACTGTGTGGTTAGTCAACTTACCAAGGGCAAAGGCTCACAATCTCTGTTGAAATCTTATCTAATGTCTGCATTAATCTAAAATTTTTGCATTAATCCGGAATGGAGCAATATTCCCTCTGCTTTTTTGAAAATAAAACTTACCTAAATTCATTTTGTTTATTAATTTTTAAACATGATTTTTAAACAGATGCTTTTTTTTTCCCCTATCATATTTCCTTTTTCCCTCTAGGCCAGCGGTTGGCAAACTTTTCTCTAAAATCCAGATACTGTAGCAAATATTTTAGGCTTTGCAGCCATGTAGTCCCTATCGAAACTACTCAACTCTGCTGCTATAGCCCTAAAGCAGCTAAATGAACCAGCAGGGGCTTTGTGAGTTTTGTGTAATTTCACGTCATGGAATATTCTTGACTTTTCCCCCAATCATTTAAAAACGTAAAAACCATTCTTAGTTCATGAGTCATAAAAACAGGCAGCAGGCTGGATTTCACCAGCTGATCGTAGTTTGCCTATTGTCTTAGACAACAGTTCTCAAACTTCAGTGAGCATTAAATCACCAGGTGCGAAATGGATTTCCAAGCACCACCCAAGAAGAACTGTGGTTCAGTAAGGGGTCCAGAAAGCTGTAAAATCTGTCTGCAGCTGACACGTAGTGTTGTTGCTGTTGGGTGCCAGTGAGTCGATTCATAGCAACCCATGTCACAGAGTAGAACTGCCCCATAGGGTTTTCTTGGCTGTGATCTTTACAGAAGCTCTTTCTCCTGCAGAGTGGCTTGGTGGGTTCAACACCACCCTTTCTGTTAGCAGCCAAGCACTTAACCATTGCACCACCAGGGCTCACAGTAGGCACTCAAAAAATGTTTCCTGAATCAATGAATGAAAACTTCAAGAAGCACCTCAGCCAACGGCAAACATCTGCTGATGGCCACACTTTGAGAAAAGCCGCTCCAGGCTGACACACTTAGATGAGTGAGGCTTGGTTTGTATTTTAAGAGCCGTCACAAAAGAGTCTAGAGAACCTGGTGAAATGCTCTTTCACCCAATCTCCTTGCATATATATTTGCCTAACTTCACTTGGCATTAAAAGGCAGATTCTTCTTCCTTCAAAAAGACGTTCCAGTAACTCCTCTGCAGGCCTTTCAAAAGTCCTGCCTGGCGGATGCATTCCCCACAGCTCACACTTGTGCCCCAGATGATGGGGACACCCTGACACTAGACAGCACTTCTCCAATGCAGAAAGGACGCCCACAGCTGTCCTAAAACAGCCCCCCAGAAGCCCCACC
Organism: Trichechus manatus latirostris; assembly: GCF_000243295.1. Taxonomy (NCBI): domain Eukaryota; kingdom Metazoa; phylum Chordata; class Mammalia; order Sirenia; family Trichechidae; genus Trichechus; species Trichechus manatus. The sequence continues at coordinate 10,350,348 of NW_004444013.1, forward strand.
CCTCTGGCTCTGGGCAAGAAAAGTCACTAACGAAACCAAGGCGCGGATTCCCTCCGCCCTGCGGAGTGACCAGGCAACTGGTTGCCTCCTCCAGGTCACACTAGCTCCTCCAAACACCAAAGATCCCACATCTGCATCCCCACATCAGGGGCCCAAGACTCGGGGTGACGGCCTCTCCCCAGAAAACCCCTCGGTCCCGCCCAGGCCTTTTGAAAGGCTCGGGCCCTTTTCTGAGGTCCTCGGAAACAGTCAACTCTTCATTTCCCGGCCCAAGGAGGCGAGACTACGCTCTCCGCCTGGTTCAGGGTGCCCTAAGCAGCTCTAAGGCCCCCGGGTCCGAGGAGGGATCGGCCCCTGCGGGCAGCCTCGAACCGGCTCGCACAGGGCAAACGGTCCCCCGCCAAGCCTGTGGCGGCGGCGCCGGGCCAGAGGGGGCGCTGTCACCGCCGCTACCTTCGCTCTCGGCGCCGGACCAAGCGAGCCAGGTGCCTGCGTGGAGGCCGGGAGGTGCCAGACTGGCCGGGAGGGGGAGCGCCTACGGGGGAACGGGGGTCCCAATCCCTCCGGTCCCAAACGGCCCTCCGCTTCCCTCCTTTATCGCTATCCCTGGGGGCTCAGCGACCGCCTACTAGGCCGCGCTACGGCGCGCACCGAGGGCCAATTCCCGCGCCCGCTAGCCTCCGCCTCCCTCGTCTCTCCCGCTCCGCCAGGCAGCAAGCGGAGGCTGAACGACCGCCGCCGGCCCTGCCGCCTGGCCCGGGCCCTGGCGCGAGGCTGGAGCGGCCCGGGGCGGCCGGAGCCTCCTTCCGTGCCTCCGCGGAACTGCCGCGCCACACAAGCCTCCCCACTCGCTGGCCCCGTCGCGCGCCTCCCCGAGCAGTTCCACGGCCCTCGCTCACCTCAACCTCAGCGTTCAGACCCTGCAGCCCCTGCCCGGCCCTCGCAGGAAATCAGCTCCGCCGCGCGCAGTCCCGCCCCCACTTTAAGTGCCGACAGAGAACTAGGCCCGGCGGACCGCCCCCAAGTGGGTGCGGCCTGGGCGCGCGGCGGGCGCGGGGAGGGGCGTCTTTGCTGGGTGGGCCGCCAGGCCCTTTAAACGCGCGCCTGCAGAGCTGGTGGTGCTGACAGGCTATAGACTGGCGCCCCTCGCTCTACCTCGCAGGAGCCAGGCCCGGAAGGTTTAGGGGCTGCTGCGGGCGGTGGGCTACCGAGGGGCTTCCCGAGGAGGCGGCGGGCGGGCCCGGTAGAGCCCCCGCTTGGAGTAAACGTGGCAGGCAGGGCCGGTTGGCTCCTTCGCTCCACTCCCGGGGCTGCTGGGGTCTTAGCCCGCGGAAAAGAGGCGAGGCCAGGAGGGTCTCTGGGAATGCGAAGGCTGGAGACAGACCGAGACTTTGGTAGCAAAGGAAAACCTGGAGTTTGCCCAGAGGTGGCCGACCTGGGGCCGGAAAGGCCTGTGGATTCTGCAGCTGCACCACACCGCTTTCCGTCTGCTCCTACCAGATGGGCAGGTGCACTGGCTTCCGGTGAGGGCAAAACCGATGGAGCTGAGGCCTCAGACTTGGCCAGAGAAATGCAGAAATGAAATGGAGAGGGGAATGGGGCCCAGATACCCAGGTAAGGTGGTGTGGGCTGCACCAAAGGCGCCTCAGGGAAAGCACTGTCACGCCTCACCTACAAACTCCATCTATGTCAGTGGTTTCATAGTTCCTGGTAATGGATGGTTACCAGAGCATAAAAGCCAAACTCCACCACCTCCCAGGATCTCCCTCCACCTCCTGCCCCTTCCTGACATCTCCACCCACCATCATCACTAACCCAACAGATCCATTTCACACCTTGCAATAAATAGAGCCTGCAGATTTCTTCTTAGAAGAAAAGTGCCTTATTATGAAATGTGTTCCTTTACTGTTTAATGTCTAATTCAAGAACAAGCCTCAGCTGAAGTGTTGGGGTTGTAAGTCGATGTTTTTAGTGCCAATTATTTCTGCTCCAGGAGAAATAAAATGGGTTAGAACACCCCTTCCCCTACGGAAGAAGTTGCCTGTTTGCAAGCAAAATCGTCTGTGCCCCACCAGAAAACCAGTTGCCATCGAATGGACTCCAACTCATGGCAATCCCATGTGTGTCAGAGTAGAACTGTGCCCTGTAGGATTTTCAATGGCTGATTTTTCAGAAGTAGATCACCAGGACTTTCTTCTGAGGCACCTCTGGGTAGACTCAAACCTCCAACCTTTGAGTTAGCAGCTGAGTGTGTTAACTGTTTGCATCCCTCACTCCCACAAAAGGTTCAAGTTATAAAGTTGGGGAAAATTGAAAAATCTGAGAGCTGAAATCAATGTGCCCAAAGTTGTTATATAATATTGTTGGGGGGGGGGGGTGGATGGAGAAAAAAGCAGGTGTAGACAAATCCTTTGATTAGGTTTCAGCTTAATTGCATATGATAAACACCTACAGTTAGGCCTAGCCCAGAACAAGGAGTCACCCTTGGCTTTGGCCAAATCCCTACACTTCACCATGTTCTGACCTTCTATCAAAGCACCATTACCCTGTTATGACTTTTGCCTGTTTTTCTATTTCTTAACTAGAGATCAAGAACAGTGTCAACTTCATCCCTATAAGGTAAACTAGATCATGTCCTTTTCCCTGCTTAAAACCCTCCAAAAGCTCAATATCACTAGTCATTAGGGAAATGCACATCAAAACGACAATGAGATACCACTTCACCCCCCACTAGGATGGCTATTAAGGAGCCCTGGTCATGCAACAGTTAAGAGCTCAGCTGCTAAATGAAAGAAAGGTTGCTGGTTTGAACCCACCCAGCAACTCCGAGGGAAAAAGACCTGGTGATCTGCTTCTGTAGACATTACAGCCAAGAAAACTCAGGGGACAGTTCTATTCTGTCACATGGGGTTGCTACGAGTCGGAATCCACTTGACAGTACCTAATAACAACAAGGATGGCTCTTAACAGAAAGAAAAACAAAATAACAAGTGTTGGTGACGATGTGGAGAAATTGGAACTTCATCCATTGCTGGGTGGGATTGTAAAATGGTGAAGTTGCTGTGGAAAACAGCATGGCAGTTCCTCAAAGGGTTAAAGATAGAATTACTATATGACCCAGCTGTTCCATTTCTAGGTATATACCCAAAAGAATTGAAATCAGGAACACAAACAGATACTTGTACACCAGTGTTCATTACAGCACTATTCACAATAGCCAAAAGGTGGAAACAACCCAAGTGTCCATCAGCAGATGAATGAATAAACATAAGGTGGTATATCCATAGAATGGAATATTATTCAGCCATAAAGTGAAATGAAGTTCTAATACATGCTACAATGTGGATGAACTTGAAAACATTATTCTGAATTTCTGACTGAAATAAGTTAGACACAAAACAACAAATATTGTATGATCCTATATTTATGAAATATCCAGAACAGGCAAATACATAGAGACGAAGGTTTATCAGTGGTTACCAGAGGTGGGTGGAAGGGGGAAATGGGAAGGTATTACTTATAGGGTACTGCGTTTTTGTTTGGGTTGATAACAAAATTTGGATACAGAAAGTGGTGATGTTTGCACAACATGGTGAATGTGATTAATATCACTGAACTGTACATGTAAAAATGGCTGAAATATTCTAACTCACAAAAAAAGACCAGACTTACTAGCCTGACAGAGACTGGAGAAACCCCAAGAGTATTGCCCCCAGACACCATTTGAGATCAGTAATAAAGTCACTCCCGAGGTTCACCCTTCAGCCAGGGATTATAAAAGGCACATAAAACAAAACGAGACTAAAGGGGCACAACAGCCCAGGGACAAGGACTAGAAGGCAAGAGGTGACAGCAAAGCTGGTAATAGGGAACCCAAGGTCGAGAAAGGAGAGTGTTGACATGTCACGGGGTTGTTAACCAATGTCATAAAATGATATGTGTACTATTGAATGAGAAACTAGTTTCTTCTGTAAATCTTCATCTAAAGTATAAAAACAAAGGCTGAAATAGCAGATGTTCTGTTACACAGTGAAACCTGTGAGAGCCGGAACTTGACAGGACAACCTTGTTTTTCCAGGTCTCGAAAGTTTTCCACCTTCAACAGGGTACGGTCTTACTACTTTTCTATCACTCGTTTTAGTGGAAAATATTTTGTTTTCCTTCTCTGACAGGTTTTCACTTTACACAGTTTCCTGCTTTTGCAGGTTTTACTGTATATATTTCACCATAATAAATTTTCTTTTTTAATTTAAAAAAAAAAAAACCTTCAAAAAACGTTTCAGAGGCAGGGCCAAGATGGCAGAGTAGTCAGATGCTTCCGGTGGACCCTCTTACAACAAAGACCCGATACAACAAGTGATTCAATTATATGTGGCAGTCTGGGAGCCCTGAACATCAAAGGCAGAGTTGAGGAACTGGACTGAGTGGCAGAGGGAGGGAGAGATGGTTCAGAAGCAGCGAGGAGTTGCCAGACCTGACCTGGTGAGAGCCTGAGCCCTTCAGGCTTGATCAGCTCAGGGGTGAGCAGTGAGGCAGGCGAGCATTGGTGCTCCGGAGGCAAATTCCGCACTGGGAGAGACCCAGCCGCTGAGAGTCTCCTTGGCCACGCAGAACCAGTGAGAAGCAGCCCTCGACGAAAGATAAGTACTTGCGTACCTGCTGACGGCTTACCTTACCGCGCAGATCAAAAACGCCCCCCTTAGGGAAAAACCTCTCTCCCATTTACATCCCCCACTCCCTGCTCTGCAATTGCCAAGTCCCCTGGGCTGTAAGTAGGATCTGTCACACGCCCAGAGCCATTCTCCCTGCCTTGGAGAGTGAACAAATTAATAAACAGGAAAAACATAAACTGCTGGCTCCCTTAAGCCAGGAACCCAGGGTAGGCACAGCTCCTTGGCCTAGGCACAGGCGTAAGGGATCCACAGACTTTGAGTGCCTTTCCCCCTGCGTAGACTTGCGCAGGCTCACCTCAACAGCATAGGCCCTCATTACTGCACTACAGCAGGGTATATACTGGAACTCTAACTTCAACTGTTTCAGCTGTGAAGTGGCAGGATCTTGACATTTGACACTGCCCATTAAACAGGGTCTTCACCTACCCACATCAGGGGCCTGAGGACTGGTGGCTCCACCTACACCACCTAGCCACCTGCGATAGGGGCCTATGAATAAGAGGTACCCCCTAGTCCTTACAGCCAACAGCATTAGCTGCTCATAGACCAGCTGCAAAACCCACCCACCTACGAGCTCTAGGGAACAGGGACATGCCTTCCTCCTGGACACTCGGGGGTGGCTGTCAGCCCCCTGCTTTACTCAGAGTGTGTCCCCCTGCAGCAGCCAGATGCCTGTGCCTACAGTAATCACCCATGCCTGTCTAGGACTAAGTAAAAGCCTACACCACACACTTGGTGGCAATCTATCTGGGCACCTGAGCTGAATCCATAGAGGAGGAGTGGGTGGACTCCTGAGCTCACATACCTACTAACAGATCTAACCACCTGGTGACAGGACATTAGAGCTTCAAAGGTTCCAATAATCAAACTGGCTCATACGAGCAGCCTGTTTGGGCATATCAACACAAGAAGCTAGGACATAGTAAGCAAACATAAATAAATATAATAACTTATTGATGGCTTGGATACAACAGTCAATATCAAATCACATAAAGAGGCAATCCATGATGGCTTCAGCAAGCTCCCAAAATAAATAATCTAGAAATTTTCCAGAGGAGGAAAATTTTTTGGAATTACCAGAGGCAGAATACAAAAAATAAATATACAGAACTCTTCAAGAAATTAGGAAGGAAAATCATCAAAATGCAGAACATGCAATAGAGGAAGTTAAAAAGATTAGAGAAGAGCATAATGACAAATTTAACAGGCTGCAAGAATCCATAGAAAGACAGCAATCAGAAATCCAGAAGATTGACGATAAAGTTTCTGAATTAAAAAACTCAATAGAAGGTCATAGGAGCAGAAATGAGGCAATGGAAGTCAGAATTAGTGAGACTGAAGATAAAGCACTTGACACCAACTTATTTGGGGAAAAATCAGATAAAAGGATTTTAAAAAAATGAAACCCTAAGAATTACGTGGGATTCTATCAAGAGGAATAACCTATGAGTGACTGGAGTACCAGAACGGGGGGGATAACAGAAAATACAGAGATAATTGTTGAAGATTTGCTGGCAGAAAACTTCCCTGATACTGTGAAAGATGACAAGATATCTCTCCAAGATGCTCATCGAACCCCACATAAGGTAGATCCCAAAAGAAGGTCACCAAGACATATTATAAACAAACTTGCCAAAACCAAAGATAGAGAATTTTAAGAGTGGCAACAGATAAACGAAAAGTCATCTACAAAGGAGAGTCAATAAGAATAAGCTCAGACCACTCAGCAGAAACCATGCAGGCAAGAAGGCAATGGGATGACATATATAAAGCCTTGAAGGAAAAAAACTGCCAGCCAAGAATTATATATCCAGCAAAACT
>NW_004444013.1:10356941-10362400 GCF_000243295.1 Trichechus manatus latirostris
GACACAAGGAAAGTATTAGCCCAAGAGACAGAAAGGGCCACATAAACCAGAGACTTCATCAGCCTGAGACCAGAAGAACTAGATGGTGCCTGCCTACCACCAATGACCGCCCTGACAGGGAACACAACAGAGAGTCCCGGATGGAGTAGGAGAAAGGTGGGGCGCAGAACTCAAATTCTAGTAAGAAGACCAGACTTAATGGTCTGACTGAGACTGGAAGAACCCTAGAAAGCGTGGCCCCTGGATTCTCTATCAACCCAGAACTAAAACAATTTCCGAGGCCGACTTTTCAACGGGGATTGGACTGTACTGTAGGATATAAAGTGATACTTGGGAGGAGTGTGCCTCTTAGCTCAAGTAGATACAAGCAACTAAACGGGCAGCTTCTATCTGGAGGTGAGATGGGAAGGCAGAGAGGGTTAAGAGCTGGTTGAATGGACATGGGGATTCAGGGGTGGAAAGGAGGAGTGTGTTGTCACAGTATGGGAAGAGCAATTAGAGTCACATAGCAACATATGTGTACATTTTTGTATGGGGGAAAAAAAAAGTTTCAGCTTCTCCTCACCATCCGGCCCTGCTTACCTCCAGCCCATCTTCATCATCTTGTCCAGCCCGACGGCCTAGCTATGCCTCAGACCCAGCTTGTTCCTGCCTTAGGACGTTGGCAGCTAATTCCTCTCTCTGGAATTTTCTTCCCTCAGAGGCACAAAGCTGGCTTCTTGTCACCCTTGCTCAGCTCAAATTTTACCTCTTCAGAGAGGCCTTCCATAATCATGTAATATAAAGAAACCCCTCTCCCTCCTACTCAGTGTCTCTTGTAATACTGTGTTCCCCTCATACCCTCACAGTCTCAAATTATTTTAACTCATTCATCATGTTTCCCACCTAGACTGTCAGCTCCTTTTCTGTCATTGTTCACTAATGCCATTAAATATTTAATAAACAAATGAAGGAATTTGTACCCTTTCTGGAATAATACCATATGAACCCATAGGGAAGGGGTCAGCTGGAACACTCAGAAGGAGAATGCAGGGAGCCCCCAAATGTCCACACTGGTGGGCATGAGAATCTGCACAGGTGGTCTCTGCCATGGGGTGGGTCAGGACACTAGGCTTCCAGCTTGACCTTTTAAGAGCAACCAAGAGGCTGTTCCCTCTCCAGTGCCCCCAATGCGCTGGAGTCCCTGCTGGCCATGCCACCTTTGCCACGTTTCCTGGATGCTGGCCCTTAGGGTTCCACTCTTGCAAAAAATCACCCCCATGATGAATTAATAACCTGACATCTTATACTCTAGGTATCTTGTGGGTTTGGGCAGGGTGACTCAGTGTCCTGAGGTCTCAACAATTCCAGCTGCCCTGGCAGAGCCAAGGGCCAGGCCTGGTTGGTGTTAGCTGCCATCAAGTTGGCTCTGACTCATGGCGACCCTACGTACAGCCGAACTAAACGTTATGGTCCTGTACCATCTTCATGACTGTTGGTATGTTTGAGTCCATTGTTGGGGATGTTATATGAGTCCATCTCATTGAGGTTTCCCTCATTTTCGCTGACCCTCTACTTTACCAAACATCATGTCCTTTTCTATCAATTGGTCTTTCCTGATGATGTGTCCAAAATAATCAAGATGAAGTCTCTTCATCCACGATTCTAAGGAACATTCTGGTTGTATTTCCTCCAAGACTGATTTATTCATTCTTCTGGCAGTTTACAGTATATTCATCACCAAAACCACACAGTTCAAAGGCATCAATTCTTCGTCTGTCTTCCTTTTTCATTGTCTCACTTTCTCATGACTATGAGGCGATTGAAAAGACCGTGGCTTGGGTCAGTCGCACCTTAGTCTTCAAAGTGACATCTTGGCTTTTTAAGCCAGGCCTGGAGCCATGGTAAATTCAGTTTTGCCTGCTCCAAGGTAGCATAGGATTTAGCCCCAAAAGCCTCTCCCAGGAGCTTATCTGGGGTTATTTTTTATCAACCAAGCAGCCCCCACCTCCCACAGTTACATTTTCAGGGCAGGACAGTGAGGATTTGAAGCAGGAATATGGCCACTGGGACTGTCTGTTTCCAAAGGGAGATTCAATTACGCAACCCTTGCTAGGCCCAACAGAGAGACTAACCTACTTTAGAGCGATTTTCAGTGCCAAGAATTGACACCAAGGAAGTGTGAACCTTTTGTTACTCAAAAAATGGAATTAACCAGAACACGCTGCTGCCACTCCTCGGAGCCAGATGAATGCGGTTTGACTGCACACAACTTCTGATTATCCCTGGGCCCCAGAGCCTGGTCTGTGGCTGCTGTTCTGGATGTTTGGCCTCAGGCATCCCCTCATTAAGGCTGTCCTTGGTGTCTATCCTGACCAATGGTCATTTCACCCGAGGAGCAAATGTCCCCTCTGTGTGCCACTGTGAGGATGGCATGAGATGGTGTCTATGAAAGCAACCAGTACGTACTGGGCACTCATGAATGATTGTCCAAATAACTTTTACTGAGTCTTGTTCAAGGCCTTGGGGGAACTATCAAAAGGAGGTTTCATCTTATTCTTGCACCCATTCAACAAGCATCCACTTCAAGTGGGGCCTGTGGTGGTTCAGTAGTAGAATTCTCCCCTTCCATGTGAGAGACCTGGGTTTGATTCCCGGCCAATGTGTGTGACACCATGATGCTGTACAGGTTTCAGCGGTGCACCCATGGACTAGGAAGAAAGGCCTGGCAATCTACTTCTGCAAATCAGCCATTGAAAACCCTATAGATCATCAGTAGTGTTTTATATTGATTACATGTTGAAGTAGTAGTATTTTGGATATTTTTGTTGTTGTTAGGTGTTGTCCAGTTGGTTCCGACTCATAGCGACCCTGTGTACGACAGAATGAAACATTGCCCAGTCCTGTGCCATCCTTACAATTGTGCTGTTTGAGCCCATTGTTGCAGGCATTGTGGCAATCCATCTCCTTAAGGGTCTTCCTTGATATCCTAGGCGTTAGTGAGCTGAAATGGACGGGTATTGGCCATCTTGAACAGGACAATCATATTGTCTACTCTGCTGGGAATGACAAAGAGGAAAGGCATCACATTCATTGTCAAAAAGAAATTACAAGATCTATCCTGAAGTATAACATTGTCAGCGATAGGGTAATATCCATACACCTACAAGGAAGACCAGTTAATATGACTATTATTCAAATTTAAGCACCAATCACTAATGCCAAAGATGAAGAAATTGAAGATTTTTACCAACTTCTGCAGTTTGAAATTGATCAAATATGCAGTCAAGATTCATTGATAATTACTGGTGACTGGAATGCGAAAGTTGGAAATGAAGAAGAATCGGTAGTTGGAAATTATGGCCTTTGTGATAGAAATGATGCCGGAGATCACATGATAGAATTTTGTAAGACCAACTAACTGACTTATTCATTGCAAATACATTTTTTCAACAACATAAATGGCGACTATACACGTGGACCTCACTGGATGGAAAACACAGGAATCTAATTGACTACATCTGTGGAAAGAGACAATGGAGAAGCTCAGTTATTATCAGTCAGAACAAGGCCAGGGGCCAACTGCAGAACAAACCATCAGTTGCTCATTTGCAAGTTCAAGTTGAAGCAGAAGAAAATTAAAACAAGTCCATGAAAGCCAAAGTACGACCCTGAGTATATCCCACCTGAATGTAAAGACCATTTCAAGAATAGATTTGATGCATTGAGCACTAATGACCGAAGACCAGATGAGTTGTGGGATGACATCAAGAACATCATACACGAGGAAAGGTCATTAAAGAAACAGGAAAGAAAGAAAAGACCAAAATGGATGTCAGAAGACTCTGAAACTTGTTCTTGAACGTAGAGTAGCTAAAGTGAATGTAAGTATTTTGAATATATTGGGTTAAATAAAACATTATTAAAATAAAACAAACAAAAAAACTCTATGGATCACAACGGTTGATCTGCAACAGATCATGGGGATGGCACAGGACCAGGGTGCATTTTGTTCCATTGTGTTGGGGTTGCCATGAGTAGGGGCCCAACTGGAAAGCAGTTAACAACATATGCTAAGTAGCAGGCATGCAGACCAGTCCCTGCCCTCAAGGAGGTCCCTGCCCTCAAACAAAAATCTGTTGTTGTTAGGTGCTATCGAGTGAATTTCGACTCATGGCGGCCCCATGTGACAGTAGAATTGTCCCATAGGGTTTTCTTGGCTGTAATCTTTATGGAAGCAGATTGCCAGGTCTTTCTCCAGAAGAGCTGCTGACTGGGTTCGAGCTGCCAACCTTTCAGCTAGCACTTAACTCAAAGTCACCCTGGTATGAGGTATACGTGCCCCTTGTGTGGACTAGACTGTGAGAATTTGTGGAGAAAAAAAGAATCTTGGCATGATGATTAGAACTGCAATTTCCAATTCCATCGCCAATAGCCAGGTGGCTCTTGAGCACTTGAAATATGGCTGGCCCGAGTGGAGATGTAAAATACACACCAGGTACTGAAGACTGAGTATGAAAAAGAGATGGCAGTGAGGCAGGTGGGGCCCCTCCTTAGGGGAACCATATCTGTCCCAAGACAGGGGACACCCTTCACTAAATGCAGCAGGTCATGCAATTACGGTGTGTCAGCACCCCTGGCTGGAGGAACCATCCAACAACGTCACCGTACAAATAGGTAAACCCAAGCTGGGTGGAGTGAGTCACTTGCTCCGGTTACTAGTAAAGCAGAAGCAGAGCTGGGACTGGAACTAGGTCCTGGACTTCCAGTCTTTAAGGCCGGCGAGGCCTGTCAGCGTCTCACAGAGAGACGCTGTGCTCCGCAACGGCAGATGGAAGGCCTGGGTAGGCCAAGGAGTGTCCAAGGAACGCCGGTCGCTCCTCATTGCGGTTGTCTGACCCTCGAAAAGCCTTCAGTGACAGCGAGGACTCCGGGAGGTTGGATACAAACATGAACCCCATTTTAAAGAAGGGAAATCAGACGCAGAGAGGGTAAACTGAGGAGTGACACCAAGCCCTGCGCAGGGCCCAGGCCCTTCTCTCAGCAGGAGCAAGAAGCATTTCCAGTCCCCTTGCCCAGCGCCGGGCACACAGTAGGTGCTCAAGGTTCTTAATGAACAGCTGCATCTCCAAGCGATGAGCGTCAAGAAGGGAAAAGGTACCTGAAAAAGAACCGAAAAGGCCTGCTCGCGGCTTTGCGGTGCTGCGCCATCTCTGGGGACGCTGAGTCAGGGCCGGCGGATGCGGGCGCCTGGAGAGGAGGGGAGGGGGACGCGGACTTGGTAAGAGGAGGGGTGACGTGGGTCAGGGGAGGGAGGAGGCGCGGACTCGGAGAGGAGGAGGGCAGACTTGAGGACGGGAAAGGAGACGCCGACCCGAGAGGGAAGGGGTGCGGACTCCAGGAGGAGAGGGAAGGGGAACACTAACTCAGGTAGGGAGAGGTCGCGCAAACTAGGCAGGAGCGGCAGGGGGGCGCGGAAC